>NC_050519.1:968379-1036117 GCF_002922805.2 Oryzias melastigma
ACACCAAACAGGATAAACATTTATTGAACACAACAAAACTACATTTTTTAAACGGCGGGAAAGGGGGTGGTCCTACCGCATAAAAAAATGTCTAAAAAAACTACAAAAGCTTTTTGTGATTTTAGCTAAAATCTGCAGAGTTATGATTAAAGGAATATTGGGAACGATTTAAGAAAAGAAAATATATGATTGGAGTGGAACTTCAGAGCTTTCTGGAGATTATTTGCTTTTCTAAAGAAAAAGTTGAAAATCATTTTTTATATTTTTTTAACCAGACATAAAGAACCGGATTATGGCTAAAATACATACAAATACAAAGTAATCTGCGTGGGGTTAAATTAATTGAGTTCTTCCAATTCCCTTACAAGCAATTAATCAGACAATAATAAATTGAATGGATTCAATGTGTGTACGCTGTACGTATAAATATTTATAGTAAAGAGTAATTTATAAGTAGATCACATAATTTATTATCTAAACAGTTTAAGAATTCATTTCTTAAATCAGTTTAACACATAAATCATATTTTTAGTTTTCCTGATATTCTAATATATAAACTCAATTCTTTAATCATTTGGATTCGTTATTATTGATGGTAAAAATGATTATGGACAAGCAAGGAAGAAAATATTATTTAGTTTTACACTTAAATGAAGACATAAGAGATGTAAAGGACCCAGTTTGACAGCATTTTAAAGGTATTGAAAGAATACGGAAATGTAAGGTATTAGAGGAGACACCTGCTGACATGTCTGCTGCTGCTACATTTAGTGTTCTCAGAAATAAACCTGCAGCATCTGCTGTCATTCAATCTGTGCTTCTTTACTTCAGGAAGTCGGATTCCCAGCACGGATCCAGACGATAGGTTTACATTTCCGGCTCTTCAACCGCGCGGCCGTGACGAAAACTAATGGTGGAGGATGTGGGTATTTATAGCCCCCCATGTCAGTGGACCAGAACGTGAACATCACAGGTGTCCAGCAGAAATCTAAAGGATGCGTTTGAGGCGGCGGAAAGACGTCTGCAGGAGTCAGCACTTCCAGGAGAATCGGTTTGTTTGCTGCTCCCAGAAAATTACATTTTCTATGGACTCTAATGTGAAGTTCATACGAGACGTCAACAGCTGGAGACGACACGATCGCACAACTCCTGCCTGTGTGAGAGCCTCAGAAACATCTAAACATCCTCCTCTGGACGGTTTAGATGTTGAAAGGAGCTCCGGTCACACAGATCTGCAGATTTCTAAACGCTCAGAGGGGATTGATCTGGAGTTAGCTGGTTCTGCTGGGGGTCAACAGTTCAGGGAGAGAGAAATCTTTTTACGAACGTGAAGAAAAACATCTGGGGAGATGTTCACGTCTCACACGTTTGTTCTGCTGATTGATAAAAAATAAAATAAATAAACTGGAGAATTCCAACAATAAATGAGACGATTTTACATCAACAGCCGATAAGTGAAGAGAGGAGAGAAAGCTAAAAGACGAAAACATTTTTAGGGAGACGAATACGGAGAGAAAATAGACTCAACCGGATTTTTTACATAAGTATTCTTGATTTGTGCGTAACTTTGGATTTGTGCGTGCATAATTCTTGATTTGTAATTCTTACAATAAATGTTGTGCATACGTACAAAAATTATGAAAGTAAAAAAAATACAAAACACAATTGACACGTGCACAGCTTCAAATGACAAAATCAGCTTGAAACTAAACTACACACAAATCGTTTGTTGCAGAAAATCAATTTACGCCCAAATCTACAAACCCCAAAAAAACAAGAAGAGAAAAGGAAATGGGGAAATGTCAAGTTTTCACTAAATAATATTCACAATCTAAGTTCAAAACAGCTGATAAGAATCTCAGATGTCCCAGCATCCTAGCAGCATTCAAACGCATCACTTACGGATGAATCTTGGAGTCTCACATCAGATTTCCCCACAATGTGTAAATTGTATTTTTTAAATTTCATAATTTTTGCACGAGATATATCGTATGAGTTTCAAATTGAGAATTACCGACACACAAATTAAAGGTGAGTCTAATTTCTCTCCATAGACGGATGATTAATACTTCTCCAAGAGTGGAATGTGGTAACAGAACTCTTGATGGTATCTTCATTCTGGTTTATGCTACACTTGTGTCAGTGTGGGAAGAGTCTCCATCAGACTCACAAATAACAGCAAACAGAGCAGGAAATACGGTCAGTACACATCATACAGTGTGTAAACAATTCCAGTTTGTAATTCTTTAAGTATATTTGACCTCAGTGGGGTTCGACAAACTGTCAGCAAAGACGTATAAATAATGGAGGAGTATCACTGAAAACTAGACACACTGACGTATCTGTGGAAGTTTCACACGTAAGAAATACTACATGATATGAATGATGACTAAAGGGAGCAGACGAGTTTTAGAGTCTGGTCGGACCTCCGTCTGCTTCCTCTCCAAATCCCAGATGCTGTCCATGTGAACATCCTCACCGATACGTCGAATCCGCAGAACACGCTGACAGGAGAAGGAGAGTATCATCTGCATAATCAATGATCCCTGAACCCTGGTTGAACCGGAATCTTCCCATCGTGGTGCTTTTAGAATCACTACAGTGTCTTAACGAAATGGGAAAATCTAAGAGCAGATAATAAGATCTTTACTGGCAGGATCTGGAGGGGCGGAGCTAGCTTTTTTATTTATGAGTAAAGTTAGACAAGAACTTAAAAACGAAAGAGTTACTCAGGTCTCCTTTTAAAGCTGTGTTTTTAAGAGTAAAATGAGTCACAGCTCCCTGTGAATAATCTTTATCCAGTTTTCCCTTCATCTTTCTTCAGACTTTCTTTGAAAAAAAGACTATAATGGCCATATTTTTGTTGTTATTTTTAGAAAACCAATAAGACAGAAAAGCTGCAGGTAATTTGAGAGGAGCACGAGTCGCTCATGAGCCGGTCATACTCCACTCATGTGGAGGAGAGAGCTTCCTTTATTGTCTCCTTCAGGAAAGGACTCAGGATTTAGAGGTTTTCCTAATGATCAACCTCCGTCGTTTTAACAGTTAACATCCTTCGTCTGAAATCTACAGCTTTAAGGAAAACGAGGCAAGAGCTGACATTCATTCACCACGATAGTCTCTCGGTCCACAGAAACTCCCTAAAAACCATTCGCTTCATTAGATAAGACTGGAAAAGCACTAAAGCAGTGATGCAAACGTGGAAGTGGGGCAGCCTTAATGTAAAGGCAAACCAGACAGTCCTGCCCGTCTCCGATGCATCAGATACGTTCGTCCCACAGCGCCGGAGAGTGATTTATGTCCCCGCGAGCGGATGGTCTTTTGCGTAGGCAAAACTGTCCAAAACAAAGCCAAAATAATCCATCTGTTGTCAGCTCCGAAAGCAGGAGAGCAACATTTTAATTAATGTAAGCCTTCATGTATATTTAGTCATTTTCCGGCTGGCGTGCACAGAATGTGCCGGGAATCTTTGATTCCATTTGTTTTCTTTTGGTCGGCTGTAATCAGGCGAGTTTAAAAATCCCGCAGGCGAGTTATGAAGCATTTCAAGGTGAAATATCGGATTTTTCCCTCTTCCCTCTAAGTTGATTATCCAGGAGAAATGAGAAATGAGGCTCATATTTCAAGGCAGAGTTCAGTGAACTGTGGTCATGTGATTAATACCCTTCTCAGTCTTTGCCGAAAAGCTAATGCCTGGTTTACAATAAACAACAACAACACACAAACCCCTCCCCCATCCGCTCAGCCTAGTTCTTCTGTCGGATATCTGAAGCGTTTAGTGCTGAGAATCACCGGGTACCTCACGATACGATACGATACGATACGATACGATACGATACGATACGATACGATACGATACATGGATCACGGTACTGATGACATCACAATCCTGCAATAATTGGTAAAAATCTTTGGTAATATCTCACATTATATAAAAGAACACATGTTTTTAGAAAAATATATCTCTATGGATTTCTTAGCTTGAGAGCAATCAAAACTAGAAAACTTGTGCGAATGCTTTTTGCTGAAAATAGTCGCTGACGATCGTGAAGCTTTCTGCTGAAAATGGCAATTTACTTTAACGGCTGAAAGGGATTTTTGGTTAAAATTGCTAAAAGACTGGACATTTCATTAAATAATTATGAAAGAGTGCTGAAGTTTACTTACATTAAAAAAAAAAATAGTAGTAAAATTGCTTAAAAATCCCCCACACGTCAGTTAGCAAAAATATTTAGTGTTTTGCTTAAATATGAGCTAAACTCCAAATTAGCCCCAAAAACTTCAGTAAATAACAAATTAACCAAAAACATTAGCGTGTTCCTAAAATAGAAGCTAAATTAGCCAATAAAAACCTAAGTAGAATTTGTCAAACACATCAACATGTTACTAAAATGTTAGCTAAATTTCAAATTAGCATAAAAAACCTTGATAACTAATTAGCCAAAAAAGCTAGCACATTACTTAAATACTAGCTAAACTCCAATATAGCCTAAAATTGCTCAGTAAACTAAATTAATCAAAAACATTAGCCTAAATTAGCCCCAAAACCCCTGTAGATAACAAATTAGCCAAAAAAGTTAGCATGTTGCTAAAATAGAAACTAAACTCTAAATTAGCCTTTAAAAACCTCAGTGGATAACAAATTGGCCAAAATGTTAAGCATGTTGCTGCAATATAAGATAAACTCTTAAATAGCCAAGAAAAACCTAAGTAGATAACAAATTAGTCAAACATGTTAGCATGTTGCTAACATGTCAGCTAAATTCCAAAGTAGCAAAAGAGCAGTACAGTAGATTCCAAATTAGCTGAAAAAAGCTAGCTTGTTGCTTAATTACTAGCTAAACTCCAAAATAGCCTAAAATTCCTCAGTAAGCCAAATTCGCCAAAAACGTTAGCATGTTGCTAAAATAGAAGCTAAATACTGTATCAGCCATTAAAAACTTTAGTATATACTGTAAATTAAGCAAACACTTCATCATTTTGCTAAAAAATAAGTTAAACTTAATTAGCCAAAAAAAAAACTCAGATAAATTAACCAAAAACGTTAGCATGCTGCTAAAATCGAAACTAAACTCTAAATTAGTTGATAAAAACATCACCAGATTAATTAGTCAAAAAGTTTAGCATGTTGCTAAAATAGAAAAAAAGAAACTAAATTATCCAATCCATCCACCCATCCATCCATCCATCCATCCATCCATCCATCCATCCACTTATCCACCCACCCATCCATCCATCCATCCATCCATCCATCCATCCATCCATCCACCTCCAAAGGAACGTCTCGTCAAAGGATGAAAATATACCGTTTTACAGCCTCTTCAAAAGAAAATAAAAGATCAATACTTGGTAAGATCCCATCCAGGATCAATCTCAGGACTAAATATTGTGAAATGTCGCGACGTATCTCTGTTTTTTCACACCTGTCGTAGCGTTTGTGAGGATCTTTGATCATCAGAGCGCCGTGCTTGTCCAAACCAACACCCACGCGGTGAAAACACGCCCCGCTCCGCTTGCGTAACATATTCTGCATCAACAGAGGAGGACTCTTGGAACGAAATGCCTCCTGATGGTGCTGACCAGCAGAAATAGATCCCGCCATGCGGCTCCACACTGAGCGTGTTTGTTGTGCGGAGCTGG
Source organism: Oryzias melastigma (assembly GCF_002922805.2). Lineage (NCBI taxonomy): Eukaryota > Metazoa > Chordata > Actinopteri > Beloniformes > Adrianichthyidae > Oryzias > Oryzias melastigma. Next base: position 974,020 of record NC_050519.1, read on the forward strand.
AGCCAAACAAAAGAAGCAGGGAGATGTCAGCTGCAGCCCGTCCACGCCCACACACACAGGAAGACACCTAATTAGCCAAAAAAAAAAAAGTGAGTACCGCAGTGTAAACAGGATTAAAGGGTTACTTCTTCCAAACCGCCAGACTAGTTGTGACAATTATTTTTGTTTTGTTGAGCGAGGTTTGGGGAAGTCTGGAGCGCAAAAAAACAATGCAGATGATTTGGTTCAAAGTTAATGCCCCGCGGATTATTCTTTACACAGAATAAATTATTGTCTCCAAACACGAACCCGACGATGGCCCTGCTCACAAACGGGGATTTCTGTAACATCACGACTAACAAACGCCTCTGACTCCAACATCAAAGGACTTTTTTATTATTTACTCACGAATTCATCACCTCACAGCTTCTGTTAACACGTTAATATGTCAACTCATGACATGAGACCGACAACAGCAGACAGTCGAGCTAACAGGCATCAGAGATCTGCTGCTTTCCAAACTCCAGCAGATGCGTTCCAACTTCAGTCCTCATCACTCACCGCGTCGCTATGGCAACCACCAACACACTCCTGCGGAGGCTTCAGGGTTTAATTTTACCAGCAGTTAACACGCAATTTCCATTTTCAGGCTTTTTTGTTGCACGTGTTTTTTGTTGTTTTTGTTTGTGAGAAGTCGTTCGTTTTGATGTCAGTATTTGAAATATTTTTAATTTTTGGAGGAATGATCATGTGACAAAAGAAATGTGTCTTTAGATCATCTTAGCACAAGATGCAGGATGAAAAAGAGATTCTGGGATTGCATTTTTAATTTATTCATAGGGAAAAGTGCTGGAGATTCAACATTTCAAAGCTATTATGCAAAAAAAATAAATAAATAAATAAAAAATTATAAAGCCAACGGCAGAATCTATCCTCTGTAACTTGTAACTAACACTTCTTATATTTTCTTTTTGAAGTTTTTTTTTTTAAGTAAATAATTAATTCAATTTTTTTTTTTTTTGCATTCATTTTTTAACAATTTGAGCTGACTTTAACGTGGATTTAATGCTATAGAAATATATGGTATGAGAGTGTGTGAGAATACATACGATTGTGTATTTAAGAGTGTATGAATGACTGTGTAGGAGAGCTACAGTTCATAGGATTTGGTTTAGTGTGTAGGAGTTATAGAGTGTAGGATGTGTAGAAGTACACAAAAGTGTGTAGAAGTGTATATGAATTTGTCACAAATATGATAAATATAGTTTTTTTACATGAAATGTTTCTTTTATTTTATTTTAATAATTATGTTTAATAAAAGATAAGTCATCTTAAATTCTGGTTATGCTTTCTAAAGTACAAAAATCTGTCAAAATGTTCAACTTTAGTGAACTACAAACCCAAATTGCTTGATGGATTGCAGGAGCATTATGGGTATTGTAGTCAGGAGCCTAAACTGTATGTAAATTGGTTTAATAAATTTGACTGTTTTGCTTTGATAAGTGCAATGTATTGTATTTTTAAAATTCAGTTAGAGCCACAGAGGAGGGGCCAAAGCCCCTGATGTAGGAGTATTTCATAGTATAGATCGGGATCACCAACCTTTTAGAACCTGAGAGTAACTTCATGGTACTGAGTCATACGAAGAACTACCAGTTTGAAATAACTAATTTTCTTAGTTATAGTTAGTTCTACATTATTAATAATGAATAATGATCCTCCTCCATGTAAATACTTTGATTTCTCACCATAATTATCAACAATGACAACAAGCTGGGAAACAGATATTAATATTAATCACTTTATTCATCTCAGTAATTCTTATATTTTCAGGTGATCATTTACATTTCATTAGAAAATGTCCCATTTTCACTATATTGTTCCGTGTTTATCAACTATGTAATGCTAAAGAAAAATCAACACATTTTTAATCTCGTCACATTTTGACCAAATCTGGAGCATTTTTAACTAAATTAATGATCTTTAAAGTAGGTCAGAGGTCACCTAAACTTCATTGTATCATCAACATATTTTAAGACGTTTTAATTTTTTAATCTATGTAAATGTAAGTGTAATCTAAAAAAACAGCAACAGAATAAAGTTGAATTTTAGACGCAGATCACAAATAGTGAGTCATGATATTTTTAGAAGAGACCTGAGGCGACTTGTGTGGTCCTTGACCCCTGACCCCTGGTACAGATGAGCATGTACAAGTATGACACGTGTGCTGCAGAGTACATGATGCGGTATAGTGTGTAGTAGTGAGTTCTATTGTGTATGAATGTTTGAGACTAAGTAAGGTTATGTGTGAATGAGTAATACTGTGTAGGATTGTATACGAGTGAGTAATACTGTGTAGAGCTGGTTGTGAGTAATATTACTAAGGATTGTGTATTAGTGTGTAATACTCTGTAAACCCGCTCTGTGGCCTTGTGGTGGAGTGTCCGCCCAGACACTCGAAGGTTGTTAGTTCAAGTCCAGGTCAACTCAGACCAAAGACTCTAAAAATGGACCCAGTGATTCCCTACTCGACTCTCAGCATTTAGGGGTTGGATTGGGGGGGGGTTAAAACACCTAATGGCTCCCGAGTGCAGCTGTGTCTGCAGCTCACCCCCTCCACCCAGGGGAGGAGTCAAATGCAGAGAACACATTTCAGTGTGTGAGAACTGATGGGATTTTTTAATTTTTAGGTGTGTAGTACTGTGTAGTACTGTGTAATACTGTGTATTGACTTTCAATGTAAGGTCAATGGCCACAAAGGACACTTAAGAACTTGTGTAGCAATGTGTGAACATGAGAGTTTTGAACGCAGAATCACAAAACACTGACTTTTCATTGGAAGTGACCACTTCAACTAGTGTTTCTGGGCCCAGTGTGAACGTAGTATCAGAGTACATATCCATGGAGGAGCGTACAGGTGTGTAGGATTCCCTACGTACTTTCTGTATTGCCTCACACTTGTGTTCCTGTCGTCTTTGTGTTGATGTCCACAGGTTTGACTGAAATGCTCCTTCAGGAAGTTGTGCGTTATCCGATGTGGAGTGAAAGTTGTGTAGGAGACGTCTCTGGATCCGTTCAGTCCCGGTCTCGTATCCGCGGGGGATTCTGGACGTCAAATCAGAAGGTGGTTGTCAGAGCCGACAGCTCGCTTGTTTCACGCAAACGTTCCAGGAGCTGCAATTTATAACAGGCGCCGAAGCGACAGACTTCACTTATCTCCGTCCAGCAACTCCGCCGTGCCCTTTCACTCCACCAATCAGGACGAAGGTTGCAGGTCGGGTTATTTTTATCAAAACCACAGCAACCATTACAAATCTGCGCTATCCATCCTGGTGTAGGGCATGGAGCTCTCCTGGAAGCCGCCTGTCCATCTTCCACGCCCGGGAAGCTCGCAGGGGGGTTGTTACTGCAAAGGGCCAATTTGTCTTCCCGCTTTCACTCCATCACAGGAGGCATTATTTGGGATCCATCAGGAAAAGCTCTTAATGTGAGAAAGAAGGAGTGTGCTCCGTCATTACACCACTGTTGACTTCTTCCAGCAACTCCAGTCAACAAACTTCCACCGCGTGACCTGAGGGGGGCGCTATCCTGATGCTGGCGGAGTGATAACCAACGGAGAAACTTCCCTCACCTGCAGCGCCGATCCTCATATTTCATAAACCTGAGTGCAGAGCTGTGATTTATCACAGCGCCTTATTGTCAGCGACACTTGGAATGATGGACTCATTCTCGGGGATGAAGTTATGTCTCTGCGGCGCCGTTTGAAGGGAAGACAATCTGAGCGGCGACGGCTTCACAGAGTTACAGGAGGAGAGAAATTTAATTCACTTCCACTGCAAACAGCTGCTAAATGAAACGCCGCCGGCGTTCCTGGTTTTCTTTATTTTTTAAAGCACAGATGTTAAAGTCGAGGTCCGGGGGCCGGATCCGGCCCTCTGGGTAATTCTATCCGGCCCTCCTGATCATTTTATGTTGTTGTTATTAATGGCCCGATGTTATTTTGAGCTTATTTGAAGATTATTTAAGGTTTAAGTTAATGTATTCTGGAATAATATTCCTGACTTTTCATTATGCATTAACTATGTTACAAAGTTTAAAAATTGGCATTCTGCAGCTTTTTGGACTATTTTGGCATTTACTGAGATATTTTAGACTATTTTAGAGTTTAGCTAATATTTGAGCTACATGCTAGCTGTTTTGGCTGACTTAAGTTTTTGGGGTTTTTTTGTCCAATCTGGCATTTAGCTAATATTTTAGCTTTCTGTCAGCTTCAGCATCTTCAGCGGCCAAATTTAGCTTACAGCATTTACACTCGCATTATCACAGGTAATGCTATATTTGGGAGTTCTGCCAATTTTTCAGCTACACGCTAGCTGTTTTGTCTAATTTAGACCTTTTAAAAAAAATTAGGCTATTTTGGAGTTATGCTAATATTTACATGCTAACTGTTTTGGCTAATTTAGCTTTTGTCTCAGTTTTTCAGCTACATGTTAGCTGTTTTGGATAACCTAAGTTTTTTTAGGCTAATTTGACATTTAGATAATAGCTTAGCTGGCTATCAGCTTCAGTGTTTTCAGCTATCAGCACTATCATCTTCAGCAACCAAATTCAGCTTACAGCATTCACACTAGCATTATTGCAGAAAGTTATGCTTAAACGTACTAAAAATTGTCATCCTACTAGCTTTTTGGACTCTTTTGGCATTTATTAAGATTTTTTTAGGCTATTTTGGGAGTTAAGCTAATATTTGAGCTACAAGCTAGCTGTTTATGCTAAATTAGTTTTTTAGGCTATTTTGAAGATTTGCTATTTTTTCCACTACATGCTAGCTGTTTTGGCCAACCTAAGTTTTTTTATGTTAATTTGACATTTAGCTAACATTTTAGCTGGCTATCAGCTTCAGTGTTTTATCTATCAAATTCAGCATCTTCAGCAGCCAAATTCAGCTTCCAGGATTCACACTAGTATTATCACAGGTAATTCTATATATCTAGTTTATAAATATGTTAAAAAGTTTTAAAAATGTAGTTTTAGAGTGCTGAATAAACATTTCTCCTGTTCGGCCCGCGACCTCAGGTGTGTTCTGGATTTTGGCCCCCTGTGTGATCGAGTCTGACATTCCCGTTTTAAAGCATCCCTTTGCCTCCCCGACTCTCCCGGTCCTGCCCAGTCACCTGTCACACCTGGAGGGGGCTGCCGGCCCCTTCCACCCTCATCATTACGCCTCAAGCTGTCAAATTAAAACTTCCAAAACTGCATGAATGCCTCTTCGGAACTTTCCCCCTTTTTCCCAGCAACATATTGTAGAGATAATTGAGGATATTAGCAGCCAGACTGTTACCCGGAGATGAAAGGCGAGCGGGGAGTGGTGACAGCTCCTCTCGCTTGTGGCGGTAACGAGGGACTGTCAAAAGTCTCTCCGTGTTTATCTCGGATCATCTAGGGAGGATTTAAAACCCTTACCTTCACAATTCCATTCTTTACGGCGCGTCCTTTATCCGCAGTGATTTACGGAGGCTCAGGCCCCGCGCGGCGTGATGAATGAGCACTCTTCACAAGGTGTCAGGGCCAGGCGGCGGTGGGCGGACGCCGCCCCAACCCCCCCGCTTCATTTTCCTCTGGCTTCCGTTTGCTCCAGTCGCCCCTTCCTCTCCCATCCCATTTCCAAATTGGACTGATTAGATGTTGACCCATCAGGTGGATTTACACTGGAAACTGATTTGGACGGCGGCAGCAGCTCTTTATTGACGGCATCTGGACACCGTTTGATTGTAACCGACAGGTCCAATTTCAGAGCGTTTCGGTTTGAGGATAAAAATGGCTCAAAATGTGAAACCCGACTGTCAGAACGGGGAAAAACAACAACCCAAATACAGCTTTTCTGATTGAAGGCGCATCAGGTTTGGATCAGTGAGATACAGATCTTTAGCATGTTAGCATGTTGAACTCCTGCAGGCAGACATGTAACGTCTCCAGGTTAGAGCTGGAATGTTCTTCCTTTCATTCCGCCTGGAAGCAGTTTGGGTTTCAGTTTGTCTTCAGTACGACCATCACAGCTCAAAGCATCTCCATCTATTAATACCATTGACTCTTATAACTGTTTTGTTTCTGCCATTTCTCAGGCAGATGAAAACAAAATTTACTCATTTGTAGGGATGTAACGATTCAGTCAGGCAACAATTCGATTTACAGTTTTAAAGTCACGATTTCGATTTTTTCCATTTTTTTCCTCAACAGAATGAATTAATGATATTTTAAAGAGTAACTAAACCCTAAATAAACTTTTTTTTGTCTGTTGACTTATACAAATGAGGCTTTAAAGGTGCTGTCTGTTGGTCATTGACACATTTTTGATAAATTCAAATAAAATTGTTCAGTTCTTTAAAATACAGTCAAAACCCGCCTGTGTGCTGCCCCCTACAGGTTGAATCGAGGAATTACAGCTGGATTTGGTGATTGGTCAAACCATGTACGTTTCAGAAGTCTGACGTCATGATCTGCAGCTCCAGTAATGATAACAGTCCTCCCCCAAGCCCCGCCCCTCTGACTGGATTTTCACATTTCGGCTGTGGGCGGAGTCAGACTCCAACTTCCCTGTTTGGTCACCCTTTTGTTTTGCTCTTTACATCAAACTGTCTGTTTTCCCACGAACAGAAAGGATCAAACACAAATAAGAAATTAAACATAATACTGAAATGACCACAAATCCTTTCACTGACCACGCCCATTCAGCGCAACCCCCCCACACAGTGAGCGCACACTCGCTCACTCGCTCGCACTCGCTCACTCTCGCTCGCACTCGCTCGCTCTCGCTCGCACTCGCTCGCCCTTTCAATTAAAAGTCTGTGCAAACGCGCGCAGAGCAGAATTTCAGACTTCGTTTGCACAAACTTCTCATTGAAAGTGTTCGCCTGAATGCACAGCGACAGACTGAGAGGGCTAAAGAGTTAATAAAAGAGCACGGCTCTTAAAGAAACAAAAATAAACTAAAGTTCACTAAAATAAAGTTATTTTAAACCGGTACAAAGCCACTTTAAAGTGTTGGTAATTCACATTCATCGTATAAAGCAACGTTTTTCTTGAAAAAAATGGCAAACCAGCATCCAAAAATGTAAAATAAGAAGAAACTAATACCAAGTGTCAAAGTCAAGGCCCGGGGGCCGGATCCGGCCCTCCAGATCATTTTATTTTATTGTTATTAATGACCCAATTTTATCTTGTACTAATTTCTTACTTGATTAATTTTGACAAAATATATTTTATTAAGTGTAAAATATTAAAAGTTATTTAAGGTTTAAGTTAATTTATTCTGGAATAATATTCCTGACTTTTTATTATTCAGAATTATGTTAAAAAGTTAGAGTTTGAAAGTTTTAAAAATTGGCATACTGCAGCTTTATTTACTATTTTTTTTTTATTTATTTACTATTTTGGCTTTTCAAGATTTTTTTTAGGGTATTTTGGAGTTTAGTCAATATTTCAGCTACATGCTAGCTGTTTTGGCTAAATTACGTTTTTTTTTTTTAGGCTAATTTGACATTTAGCTAACATTTTAGCTGGCTATCAGCTTCAGTGTTTTATCTATCAATTTCAGAAGCTGCAGCAGCCAAATTCAGCTTCCAGGATTCAAACTAGCATTATCACAGGTAATGCTGTATATATAGTTCATAATTATGTTAAGTTTTAAAAATGTAGTTTTAGAGTGCTGAATAAACATTTCTCCTGTTCGGCCCGCGACCTCAGGTGTGTTCTGGATTTTGGCCCCCTGTGTGATCGAGTCTGACATTCCCGTTTTAAAGCATCCCTTTGCCTCCCCGACTCTCCCGGTCCTGCCCAGTCACCTGTCACACCTGGAGGGGGCTGCCGGCCCCTTCCACCCTCATCATTACGCCTCAAGCTGTCAAATTAAAACTTCCAAAACTGCATGAATGCCTCTTCGGAACTTAAATAAATAAATGTTTATCCTGTTCGTCCCATAACATAAAGTGTGTTTTGTATTTTGGCCCCCTGTGTGATGTAAACTGTACTGATGTAGAGTCCCTCCTTTGTCTGCGAGCAGGTTGACAGGATCAGGCGATTTACTTCAATAATGTAAAGTGTTGGATATCAGCACAATGTTACTTTTTATGGCTCAGAGTCGGCTGGATTTATGGTTGAAGAGTTATGGTAATCCCACTTAAACCACCAACCAAACCCCCACAGCACCTGTACGGGTCGACCCCCCAAAGGCTGAACCGAACTTTACATTTCAATATTTAAAATACAATCTGCAGCTTTGAAAATCATTTTTTTTTTACCAGCTAATGTTTTTGGTAAACCCAGATTTAGTGGAAAAGCAAAAATCCGTCGGCGTGAAAACCCAAAGTTTGTGGTAACGAGCGACGCCCAGAGAGACGCTCTCAGAGATTAATCCCTCCATTCAGTCGACGAGCGGTCTGAAACCGGAGAACTCGGAGAACAAGGAAGTGACTGAATAAACCACAATCCATGAGGACACCCCCCCCAGAGGAGCTCATTTTCCAGCAGATTCATTCATGTCATAAGGAAGGCTTCAGGAAATCATTCCTTCACAGTAACTCAGTGGAACGGCTCACCTGCACACTCTGTTCTCGTCCTGAATTATTGCTGCCATTTCCTGCTCTGTTCTGTACGGAGCGGCATCATTCTTTAAATTGCTCTACAATCGGAACCGAGTGATCATTCTGTTCCCTCCGGAGAGTTATCTCCCCGTCATCCGTGGGTGTTGTTTCTGCTGTTTAAGCTCCATTTTACAGCACTTGTGTTGCATACATAGAACCGCTCAGAACCCGGGTCCGATCCCTTCAGTCATTTGGAGCTTAAACTGCTTTTCTCCTCATTTTCACTTTTCTGTTGGAGAGGAAAAAGTGGCGTTTTCTCCCCTGAGCCGGCTCTCTTTTGACTTGATCCTTTGCTATTGCTCTCTTTGAGAAACCAGCCGAGTGAACTCTGTGGTAAACTGAACCGGAGCCGCCGAACAAAAGCAGTGAAGCCAGACGTGGTGGAGCGGGGTCGGCAACCTTTAGCAGTAAAAGAGCCGTTGGGTTCATTTTCTACTGATCTAAACCTAGAAGGAGCCGCAAACATTTACTTTATTCTTTAGGAAATTTGAATGTGCCTTCACGACCTTCTGTTTTTTAATAATAAATATGAACTTTGTCATTTTTGTGGCACGAACAAAAGCAAAAATATAAGAAGAACTAAGCATCTCTCAAAATGTGTCTCTTTTCTTTTACTTATTTTCAAAATAAAAGCTGCTCTGTACCAAACAGGATCATCTCAGTGCAGCTAGTAACCAAAGTTGTTCATCATAAGACAATATGTCCTTTTAATTCATAAACTCAAACTTTTTACAAAAGTTTTGCTTCGCATATTAAATCTGTTCATTCTGGAGGTAGAGTTGATCAAACAAGACGTCTTCAGATCAACAGGATGTAAAAACCTACAGAGTTTATCATCTATGTGAACCTCAGACATCAATTTATATATTTAACTAATCTAGATTAAATAAATGCTAATTAAGTAATCCTTACTTTAAAAAACTTTAAAGAACTTTGTTCTTTTTCCCCTCTTTGTCCTCAGCAGTCTTACTCTGCTGGGTTTAGTTATTTTAGTTTGGATCTTGGTAGTCTTGGTTTGCAGACTTTGTTTATTTGTTTTCTTGAGGTAGTTTTGGTTCTGGGAGCTCTGACTCTGACGGCTTCAATAGATAACGCTGCCAGGAGATTTAAAATGAAAATGTTCAGTCAAACTTCTGACCGTGTCTCAACTAAAACGGTGTAAATCTATCAGGAGTTTTCTAATCCAGGACTGAACATTCGTCAAGAACTGAATGTTCCTAAAAATCACAAAAGTAAGACATAATACTTATTTCTGTATTTCCCATTTGAAGGAAATACTTAAAAAAAAAAAAGTTAAAATGTGTATACCTAAAAAATACTGAATGTTGCTTATAAATGTTAAAACAAAAATAATAACTTATTCCAAGAATCAAATATGAAAACTTCAGTAGAATTTCCTTTAAATGGGACTGTCCCATCGTCCAGGTGAATCTCCATTCTGATTGGCTGGAGGTTGTCCATTGAGAAGTGATAATGTTCACCTAGAGGTAGAATTATGTTCTATAATATTAACACCAGTTGGTAACCATAGCAACAGAAACTTCACATGTTTATGATGGACATCACGATTCTAACATCAGGAATGTTGACTTTCATTTCAAATAGTTCAATATCTCTATTTTTTACTTTATTTTTTGTAAATATGTTTATAAATAATTCTATTATTAATTATTGAAATAAAGAGTTTGCTTCTTGATTCTAATTTATTGATCAGAGTTCATGGAGGATATTTATTCAGTCAAAGCGATCGAGGAAACTGCTCGAGGACTTTTGGTTCATCATCTGGACAAAAATGAGCATTAACAGGTGAATTTATATTTTAACTGTCTGTGAACTCTGGACACCATGAAGCTCCTGAAGTTCCTCAGGGTTACCAACATTTATTTTTGTGCTTTAAAATTTGTTTAGCTCATTTTTATTTTGTTCTTTTTCCTTTCGGTTCTTTATGTGGTGCCATGTTTTCGTTAATGTTGGTTTGGTTCATTGTAAGGTAAATGAATCGGTTTCATTTACTCATCGACCTCTTCGCGTTAGTAAAGTGGGCGGGGCCATCCTAAGACCAGAGTTAGGTCCAACCCCCACCCCCCCACTCACTATATAGAGCGTTCACCATTTTGAGTGTCTGAATCCACCAAGTTCGGTCCCCTAGAAAATTCCCAGAAGTCTTTGTGAAAACTAGCATGTATCGACGCTCACTAGGTTAGTTAATATAGACCACAATGCATTGGGGTACAACAATTTTGAACAAAAAAACGTGTTTAAATGTAGTTTCTTAAACCATCCACATTTTCACCATCAGAACACAGAGCAGTCATGAATAAATGTCGTAAAATGTTTGTATTGATTCGATTGTGAAATACGTGACGTCATATCCGCCGTTTGGAAAAACTAAAGAAAAGTAGTGAATATCGTGTCTGAGTTACCTTTAAAATCCAGGGCGCTTTATGCTCTATCGTTTTTCAGTAGTTAGTGGTTATCGAGGGAATTCAGACACAACCTAAATCCACATTCACTGGAATTTACCTGTTTTTTCTAGGAGGCATCTGAAACCAATCACTGCTCAGATCCAGTTAGGCCCCTCCCACTTCTTTAGCATAAGTCGTACAATCTTTTGACAATTTACTTTATGTCTTACGTGACTTCATAGAGCAAATTTTGTCCGTTTGTGCTCATCTCTACATCCGTATTGTCCTCTGTTGCCATGGCAACAACCTCTAAGAAGAGTGGAGTTTGTTTCTTTTCCAACCCACTGAACAAATGTGTTTTCTGTAAACAGACTCCACTCACGTCAGGAGTCAGTGGTACAAAAAATACTTTTTTGGTCAACAGACAAACATGCTTTTTTTGGCTTTGCTGTTGGGGCGGAGCCTCCCAAAACGACCAATCAGAGCACCCGAACGGCCCGCTGTTCTTCTCTTAGCATAACTTGTGGAGGCAGATTTCTGTGAGCTGGCCTTTTACCGGCAGAGCTGCACATAAATCATTGATATGTAGACTTTTTCTCACATTCGCTGGTATAAAATGCTCAAATGCTATAAAATTAAATGACATTTTGGCTGCTCTGTGCGTTAGATGAAATGTGCAGCTAAGTGTAAAATGCAGCGGCCCAAGTTTTGTTGGGTGACGCGCGGAGTCTTGTAGTTTCACTAAACTGCAGCCGGGTCTCACTGCCGTGGCTCGCCTGTATTAATTTCATGGTCCGCAGCCCCTGACAACCAGCAGGCTGCTGGGAAATCATGTGATTCAGCAAAATCATGATTCAATTATGTTATTTGCTATTGAAGGCGGCAGTAATTAACTTGATCTCACCACCCTAGCAATTGATTCTGGACTGGGTCATCAGCATGCAGACAGCTAGAGGAACCCGCTATCTCCGTCTGAGCAAGTTTGAACGAAGGCGGCAGCAGGTTTGAACTTCTCAAAGGATTAAAGCCAAGAGTGTACGCTTTCATAAAACCAAAACTTTCGGAAACATTTCGACTTCTAACGGGCGAGAGACGGATTTGGATGATGAAGAAGGGAAGGATGGAGGAGTGACAAAGTGGAGTGTCATTTTATTGACATTGTTATGCTGACAACACGTTAAGATTTGTTTAAAGAGTTTGGATTTCCAGCCGGGATCCGCTGGGAGTGCGTACATGACTTTGCATAAGCGCGGCGCCATTAGCATTCAAGGGTGGAGGCAGATTCTTGCTGACAAGTCATGGCTCAATCATTTTAAAACCAGCAGGTCCTTTGTGTTTGTGCGGCGGCGAGTTTGTCAGGTTAGTCCATTACGCACAGATCAGCCACGGATGAAACACAAACACAAGAACGCCGTCAAGGTTATCTTAGTTCCACATTTTTAAATCACTTTCCCTCAAAATGTGATTTTCCTTTCAGTTCCACTCATTTTTATTTCAATCTACAGGCAAAACAGGAGCTGGGGGGTGTGCACGCTCCGGCACTCCTCTGAAGAAAGATGATTTCACATCATCTAAGGAACAAGCCCCGTTTCAGAGAGGTGCCCCTCTCTTTCTATTAGACGGCGAGCAGCTCCGGCCGCAGGAGCTCAACTGAAGCATGATGTTCCAGTCTGCTGGCCAACAGCCTGTGCCAGCGCCGCTCTCGCCGGCAGAGCCCAGATTTCACTAGATTTGATTTTCTTTTTCCTCCGACTTCACCGCTTAAAGACACAAGGCGAGCGCAGAACTCCCCGGCGTTTGATCCGTGTGGATGAACCGGCGTTGGGGACGTTAATGAATCGTAATGTGATCGCAGGCAGATGTTCACAGACCGTCCCGCGTCTCAATCATTCTTCTCAAAACGCCAGGATGGAACGTGTTTGTGGGAATTTTATGGACGCAATTTACATACAAAGAAGTTCTCAGAAACATTCCCATCATGCATCTGTCTGATGACAGTCGAGGACTCACGAGGGCCGGAAGTGTCCGTGTGAACGAGATGCTGAAACGTCGGAGCTTTTGGACTCCAGAGCAGCTGCTGTAACGACACGACCGGAGAACCGCAGAACTCCTGGATCCGCTCGAGTCAGAACCAGAACCTGCTGGAGTCATGTTGACTGGATAAAGAGTTTGTGGTCTCAACATAATTAAACTTTAATTTACTACCAAATAAAAGCGGTTAATTCACCAACAACAAGACTTTTTATTTTCATTTTAACAACAACAATCGACGTAATTCCAACTTTACTGCAATCCTGACTTTACTATCAACTACTTCACTTTACTACCAACTACTTTATTGTATTACAAACTACTTTACTGACAACTTCTTTATTGACAACCACTACCAACTACCGTGCTACCACTGCTTTACTTTAGTACAAACTACTTTACTTTACTAACTACTACAAAATATTTCACTTTACTACCAACTACTTTATTGTAGCACCAAGTACTTTACTAATGACTACTATACTTAACTGGCAACTACTACCAAATATATCACTGTACTACCACTGCTTTACTTTAGTACAAACTACTTCACCACCAGTAACTTTATCACAAACTCCCAACTTTATCTTTAATTTCAACAAAACTTTACTACAGTAGTGTTTACTTAACTGACATTTTGATTTTAAAACCAGCTACTTTAATTTACTGTAACTTTACTTTACTACCACCTACTAGCAATTATTACACTTCACTACCAACTACTTTAGTTTACTACCAGCAACAAACTTTACAACTATGAAGTGTTTGCTCATTTAATGCCATTCTGACTTCACTGCCAACCCGACTTTACTACTAACTACTTTACTAACTACTTCACTTTACTAAAAACTACTTTACCATAAACTACCAACTTAATCTTTAATTTCAACAAAACTTTACTACTGTATTGTTTACTTAGCTGACATTTTCACTCTACAACCATATAATTTAATTTATTGTAACTTTACTTTACTACCAAATATTACACTTCACTACCAGTAATAAACTTTACTATTGGAAAGTGTTTATGCAATCAGTGTTATTCCAACTTCACCGCCAACCCAACTTTACCATCAACTACTTGACTTTACTATTACTATTACCAATTATTCCCTATACTAAACAACTACTTTACTACCAATTACTTTACCATTAACTACTTCAATTTACTATCAAGTACTACCAATTATTTCTCCTTACTACCAGCTATTTTACTACCAATTACTTTACTACCAACAACTTGAATTTACTACCAAATACGACAAATCATTTGTCTTTACTACCAATTACTTTACAATCAACTACTTTACTACCAAATACTTCCAATTATTTCACTGTACTACCAATTAGTTTACTACCAACTACTTTACTACCACTAACAAACTTTACTCCTGTAAAGTGTTAATGCATTCAACGTAGTTCTAATTTTACTGTCAACCCAACTTTACTCTCAACTATTTTACTTTACTACAAACTGCTTTAGTTTAGTACTGACCTCTACATGAACAACTACTTTATTTCACTGTAACTCTAATCTAGTATGACATACTACCAGTTAATTCACTTTACTACTGTAAACTGTTTATAATGCACTCACTTTACTGCAAACTTTACAACCAATTACTTGAAGTTACTACCAACTTTCCATTGATTCCAGCTGCACTTTACTACTGTGATGTTCTGCATATCAACTCAAAGCTCCTGTTGTCATCATCAGTGTCCAATTAATAACATTAATTGTGTATATGGTTGATGAGTAACAGCAGCTCCAGGGTACTACTGTACCTGTGTACTACTGTATCACTGTAACTGTGTACTACTGTATCTGTGTACTACTGTACCTGTATACTACTGTACTTGTGTACTACTGTACCTGTGTACTACTGTATCACTGTAACTGTGTACTACTGTACCTGTGTACTACTGTACCTGTATACTACTGTACTTGTGTACTACTGTACCTGTGTACTACTGTACCTGAGTACTACTGTACCTGTGCACTACTGTACCTGAGTACTACTGTACCTGTATACTACTGTACTTTTGTACTACTGTACCTGTGTACTACTGTACCTGTGTACTACTGTACCTGAATTCTGTGACCTGACTTCTATGAGCTGAAGCTCTGAACGTTGGAACTTCTCAGTCCGGCAGCAGCTAGTCCAGATTTACAAACCGCCTCCAGCTGTGTGTGGGAGGGGCTGAGTCACCAACCGCAGCGTCAGCTGACTTTAGAGAACAAAAACAATCTGAGGTCCAAACCAGAGTCTCCATGATGACTCGATAACTCAGACGGTCGAGTGAAGCTGCTGGTTGATCCTCGGTTAGAGTGTGGCTGTGAAAGACGGTTCCGTTTGGTTCTGATCGGACCATGAAGGCAGACGGGACACGGGCTGAAACCGAGCTGATGCTGCACGATGTGGAGACACTCGAGACTCGTAACATCCGAGTGGTTAGCATTTAGCAAGATAACCTGACTAGAAAAATCCTCATTAAATGAGAAAAATAATCCTAGAAATTATTTTTATATTAGTCAAAATGATTAATATGACTGAAAATGTATTTTAATATTTGAGGTTAGAGAATTTTACTTGTTTTGAAAGTTTTGTTCTGTTAGATCATTTTTCTTATTTTAAGCAATATTTACCTTATTTTTGAACATTTTTTTCTTGTATTTTAAATCAGACTTTTTGCAGTGTGACTAATCTGTTATTATGTAGTTATTAGTCACACACCACCAAAAAAACATTTAAAAAAAGGAAAAGTTCTGCTGAAAGTCTCGACCTAAATCTGACTGAGCTCAACTTTAAAAGTTGAATTGGAACATTTGTGTTTAGAGAGGATCTGCATTTATTCACCGACGTGAAAACAAACGATGGATGGTGGCTGCAGGGGGTCAAAAAACATGAAAAAAAGCAACTTTGGAAAAATCCCCAAATTGTTTTCATTTTTCAAGACTTTGAATTTCTAGTTTACTTACAGTAAAATGTGATCTGAGGTATTTGTGGATCAAAAAACCCAAAAAGGATCCAGTTTAATCTGGTTAAACCCAATCCACATGTCGGCGTTCTTCTGCCAACGCTCTCTGATCATAAACGACATCCTGACGCATTTTTCCAATAAATCCTGATTAAAACTATGATGTTACTGGGAGTTAAATGAAGTCTGCGGCGTCCGACATCATTAGCAGTCGAGAAGCATATCTCTGATGAGCCGGATTTATGGACGTATTGATGAGGAGCGTCTGGGTTTCTCAGCACTTTCAGAAATGGGCCCTCATGACGAAAACACGCGTGACAGTTTAGCTGACGGCCGTGAACTTTGCTGCTCCGCTCCGCGCTGTAACATTATTAATGTCTGGGAACATTTCAGCGCGGTAGAATGTAAATCGATACGCCGTTAATTTAATTTGGGGGAGAAAAAAACAACAAAAACAGCCATCTATGCAGATTGCAGACAGCGAGTGGTGCCAAGTTCCAGCAGTAATTTGTTTGGAACTGTCATCTTCTCTGGGAGTTCTGAAATCAATCTCCCCTTAAAGGAAAACGCTCGTTTGGAACGCTCAAAGTTACATCAAGTGTGCTCGCAGTAACACAATGAAGCAGCTGAACTTCTGCAGAGTGAAAGTTTCAGAAGTGGAGCAAACGCTGCCAGAGGTATTTTTAGCCGGACAGAACTTGGGGGTGCACCGTCTCTTGTAGTTAAATTTAGCGCCGGTTTATCCGTTTCTACGGCGCTTTAATTAAAGGAAGGAGACTGAAGGTGCCAGGCAAAAACAAAGTGCAAACATATGGTGTTGGGATGCTCTGGAGCCGGCTGCACAGCGTGTTCTCCAGGATAAACAACATCATACGAGCCCACTTCAAAGAATCCAAGAGGGATGATGGGAGATGGAGGGAGCTCTCTCTGCTCCTGCACCCCTGCAGTTCCAGCGCCGCCGCAGGTTTGTCGTGTGGTTGAACGGCTTCAAATTGTTCTTAAGAACATAAAAATAATCAGTCAGACATTGTTCCAATTGGTTGTTCTTGACCGGCAACAAACTTTTTCCTCATTTCCACGTCCATCATTTCTTGGCCGTTTTGCTGCTTGTGTTTTTGTGGTGGATATAAAGCTGTGGAGTCGTTTGATTGGTCAGAATTCTTCCTTCCTTTATTAACGTGTTTGAGAATCCTCCTTTTGTAGTTCAGGTTATTCAGGCTATAAACTGACCAATCGGATGACTCAGATGGACCTGCTGGCTCCCACCGTCCACTAGGGGTGTCAATAACGATTACTTCAGTCGTCAATTAGTCAATGATTATTTTTCACGATTAGTTGACTAGCCAATGATTGCTTGTTCTGAATAGTCGATTGGTCAACGATTGCTGTTAACGATTAGTTGCTTAGTCAATGTTTGTTTTCCAGGATTAGTCACCGATTGCTTTTTTCAAATGATCAACTGGTCAACTATTCCTTTTCCTGATTGATCAAAAATTATTTTTCCAGCTCAGTCAATTCGTCAATGATTGCTTTTCCCGATTAGTCGATTAGTCAGCGGTCGTTTATGTAGATGTGCAATTATTATTATTATTTTTCTTTTCCCAAGAGGTGATAGTGCTGGTTCTCGGTCCGTGGAGGTTGGCGTCATGTGTGGTGCTGCTAACGCTAGACTTGTGGTTCGTTCGCAGGAACTGAAATTTTTCAAGAACAGTTCATACATTTCAACTATAAAACATACAAAGTTGAAGGTCTCAGGTAAGCTATGTGCTAGCACAAAAACCCATAATTGTCCGTAATGGGAACCTTCAAAGACAATATATTTTTGAAGATTTGTTGACTTCGGGGGACATTAGCACGACTCATTTAGCTTATTTTGAGTTAATAAACCTAAAATCCAATTATTCTTTACTACTATATTAATAAAAGGTCACGAATCAGCAAATATTGGTACTTTAATTTTTGGGAGCTAATCGTGAGTTTTAGAGTACTCAGATACTGGTCACAGCCCTCATAATACCCCGATGATAGAAAACTACAGTCACTACCCAATCTGTAACAGCTCCTGATCGGTCTACATGCACCAACAACAGTCGAGCAATTTCATTTAGATTTACTCTCATGATTTGTGTATTTCTTTGTTATAAAATGAAGTAAAATAAATATTTTAAAAAGATCAGCTGCCGGCAGTATTTCCCAACAGTTCTGCCTCCTTTACGACTTCCGTCTGAGTCTCTAAATGACAAATAACACAAAACTAGGTTTTCCTCAAACAGGGAGAACTTCCCTCAACTCAAAATTAGAAGAATGTCGCCTAAATGCAACACGGTATAATCGTTTATCGTTGTCTTTACAGACAATGAAAACATAAAGAAGGTTTTTACTTTACTATAAACATTTTAGGAGGTCATTAATGTTACTGAAACTTAAAGAAATCCTCAGTAGATGTTAGAGTGGAAGTGATGTAACATTCACACTGGCTGGACAGATCAGGTAGGTGTTACGGATTGGGTAGCCACATTGGTAACTGAACAGACTGTTTGGTTTGAAGTAAAGCGTTAAATGAACCACCAAGTCACACTCAACGCCCCCTCCTCACTTATTTCAGATTTGAGGCCGACCAGAAAGTAGTAAACATTTCTGTAAAGGACCAGTTGTGGTGTGATGTTATGGTGGAATACCAAACTTTAGCCAAGAGACCACACCCCCTTCAAGGTCAAACCTGAAGCCTCAGGATCCTGTGCGTGATGTCAGGAAATATTTATTAGGTGTTCACATGTTTAAGAAAAACAGTATTACTGTTTGATGATGATACAAATCTATTTTATTTAGACGATAACTTTAATAACTTTACAAATGTATTAAATTATCAATTAGCAAAACTAAAAACATGGAGAAATATAAATAAGTATGAGTATCAGATTACTACTAGAGTATTAGAACCACAACAAATATGTTACAAGATTAAAAGTCGTACATTTTTAGTAAGTCGTAAGTTTTTTTTCTTGTTAATGTATTATTTTTAAGGAGATTTAAAGTAATCAATTTAGCCTCTGACTTTTTAAGTAAAAAACTATACTACATTTTTTCTTGTAAATTTGCAAGTTTTAAGGTTGTAATTTAATTTTTTTGGTTTGTTTGTTTGTAAACTGGCCCTAAAACTCCACCGTAAATAAACTATTTATCTACGCCAACCTAAAAAAATACATTAAGGTAGTCAAATCATACATATATAAAACATCAATATACACAAATGATACAAAAACAGATTAAGAACCCAAATTAAATCCCTATAGGTGTAATTATTGACAACAAATGAATTTTAAACCACACATTTTTATTGTATTTATAATAAAATATCAAACGTTATGGAATAATAAATAAAGCCAGTTGTGTTCTTAAATATAAATCACTAACAACCCGTTTACATGTGTGTATTTGGGCCTTTCTTCCTGATCCGTTTTACTGCTCAATACTTTCCTCCAGAATGAGGCGGAATTTTAGGTTTAAACAACATTAAAGTTGGGAATTAAGACGGAAATTTTGGCTTTAAATATAAAGGTAGGATAAAAACGCTGACGTAGACGAAGGATAAACCTGCTTCTGTCGTTTTCAAACTCAAACGGTCATTTAGCAGCTGCCATGTGAACACTGAAAAACCACAGAGGAATTAAAGTCCGTTTTTATTCTGTTGATATTTACCTTAGAAATGATCCTATAAATAGACTTTAACAGGCAAACGTTTTTCCGAGGATTTCTAAGAGTCCATTTATCAATTAATGCGTCTCATTGGAGGGAGCTGGATATGAAGCGTTACTTTTTGACTTTTCTGCTGGAGGCGGACGGCTGGCGAGTAAAACCAAGTGACAGCTAATTTCCCCAGACACTGAGGTAATGACCAGGCTGCAGCGCGCCGCGTTTAATCGAAATCCAGCTGCAAATGAGAGGAGCCTGTTGTGAAAATACTAAATGACAAATGCGTGTCTCATCGTGAGCGAGCGCGCGTGTCTTGGATATTCGTGGGATTTTGAATCCAGTTGTTGACGACTTGCAGCTGGACGGAAACTCCGGCGGAAAACACCGAGATGATGTTATGTGATGTGACACGGTGTGATGTAACAACACATGAAACCTGTCACAAAATAAACCACATCACGCCTGATTTTGTCATTTCCTGTCGCCTCCGCCGTCCTCTTGTATACTGTCCATCATTTTCAGCGGAAGACAAACGAGTCCCGGGTCCAATCCATCTCCCGCCTTCGCCGTTTGTCTCTCCGAGTGTCATCCTCACATGTTAGGGCATCAGCTGTGAAGACATCTCGGGATGAGGTCAGCGCCGACACTCTGCCTCTATTAAATCTCTTAAAGAGAGCGTGCTGCGGCGGCGTGTTGGGCTTTATCCTCAACCGCACAACACCCCCCCTTCAAATGTGACAGCAGCCATATGCCGCGCCGCTTCCCGACAGGAAGAAAGATAAAGAATGTAAATAAGCAATTCAACCGCAGTGAGTTCTTCAAACCTGGAATGTGTTTTTCTTCTGCCTTTTATTTTACGGCTTAAGCAGACGGCAGATGGTTAAAGTGACAACAGTCTGCTGAGCGGCAGATAAACTGCAATCCACAACAGTAAACAAACTCAGTAGGACATTATGATTTCAAACGGATAAGTGATGCAAGCGATTCACGCCGCATTCAAACATTCGCTTCTGAGACAAACTCTTTGCTTTCTTAGCCTATTATCTCTAAGAACCTCCTTAAAATTAAAGAACATTTAATGCATTTCATATAATAGACACAGAAAACTTTTGTAAATATTGGCAGAAAAAAGCGAATGCACGACAAATTTTGCAACAGGTTTAGCAAAACATCTGCAGTCAGATTTTAATGATAACTGTGTGTGTTTTCCTCAAGTCTGTGGAGGAGTAACACCAACACTAAAGTCCTGGAAGATGATCTTCTTCAGAACACATTCTCAGTTCTAACTGGACGGTTTGGGCCCTCTCCGCGCCACTTTTTGACCTTTTGGGTGACCCTAACTTCTCTATTGATGTGCTGGCTGTTAAATTGGAGGTCCCCAACCTCCGGACCATGAACCGGTACGGGGCCCCACACAGAGAAAATGCATACGCTCGTCAGAGGTCCCCAACCTCCGGACCATGAACCGGTACCGGGCCCCACACAGAGAAAATGCATACGCTCGTCAGAGGTCCACAACCCTGAGGACCCAGACCTGTAGTGGTCCAGAATCCAGACACAGACAGGTATCCTAACCCGATACTGGGTCTGTTACAACGTCCGGTACCGTGTCCCAAGGGTTGGGGACCCAAGATTCAGCAGGTCCAAAAACAACGAGTTGGGGACGCTCAAAACGTCAAAAAGTGACGCGGAAAGGCCCCGAACCAAACGTCCAAATATGACGAGTTGGGAGTTAGAATGTGTCGGTTAAAGGCATTGGTGTAAAGTACTTGAGTAAATAGACTTTGTAACTTTACTAAAGTAGTTTGTGTGCTACTATGTACTGTGTATTAAAAATATAAGCAACTTTCACTCTGTACTCAACTACGTTTTTGGTGAATTCACTCCACTACATTTGAATGGACACCTACAGTTACTAGTACTAGGACTGGTATAGAGTATAATTTCCGGAATTGATTCGATTCTTCAATCTAATTTAGTTTTGAGTTTCCACATTTAGACACAATCGTTTAGAAATACATTCTTAATCTGATTTGAATATATTTATATTAATCTGATCCAGTTCACATCCTGTAAATGTATCAGTGAAATAATGAGATTGTTAATATCATCCAGTGTTACATGGATTCTCTAAAGGAGAAGTTCTAACTAAAATGTTCAGATCATTAACATTGGAAACATTGTTCTGCTTCTCCTGGAGGACGTTTCAGTTTGGCCACTAGGTGGCGATCGTTTTATAGCATTACACCTTATTCTAGAAGAAGAAAAATTGATGTTTTTATACCACAAATTATTAAAAATTTTGTATATTTCTCCAATGGAGTTTTGAAAATTCATGCCTGTGAGTTTATAAAGATGTTCATTTAGTCAGTAATGTATGCTTATGTTGACCGAGCGTTAATTGTTAGCCATTAAATGTTAGCATCAAGCTAGCAGACTTTAGCTTTATGTGCCAAATCGACCTATATTTTTATGAATCGATTGTTAATCTATTAAGCTTAAATTGTTTCAATTAGATTAATCAGTTGTATTAACCCTGACCTATGATCTACTTCACCATGACTGGTTTGTTGGGCGGATTAGACGATATCGCCATCTGCAGGATACTGGAGGTTCTGCACGCTATTTATGGGCTAAATCCAAGCGGAACTCCAGCAGGTGTGTGAGTGTGTGGCCAACCTGGAAGTAACAAAACGCTGCAGTACCACAACTGACCAGGAGGCTGGTGCTTAGAGTGAGCAATTCTCCATCGACTCCCATGTTGGAATAGTCCTGAAAACTTTCCCACCTCCACTAAAGTCGTCACTCCCCTTCCTGCAGCTGCTATCTTTTCAGCAGTGCTAAAATAAGTTCACTTGGAGAGCCAGCTCTTGTGAGTGACACCACCCAGATCATCACACTACCACCACCGTGCCTGTCTGTTACTCTGATCTAGCCGTTTAGTTTGAGTCCAGAAAATATTTGATTTATTTGTCAAATCAGTCCTCAAAATGTTTGTCCAAAGTTTTGGGAAAACTCTGACCTTAACTGTGTCATGAGAGACTGGGACTTCCTCAAACTCTAATTTGTGTTAATTTTTTGGAGTCAAATGTGTTTTTATTTGAGATTTAACCACATAATACAATAGTTCCTTTTACCTTTGACAGCTCGCTTTCAGTCAATGGTGTTTCAACACCTTTGATCTTAAAAATAACAGCTAAAATTCCTTTTTTTACTAAAAAGAGCAATCTGCATCTTCTCCCATCCGCAGACCAAAGTTTAATGCATTAAATAAAATGCATAAACTTCACTGATGATTTTGAATTATTTAATATCCCATAGTTCTCTGCTGTAAACTTCAGTGGGTGAGGAAGAGCAATAAATCCTGCAGAAGATAAATCTGGTATGAAGGGTGTCTGGGAAGAAAGGCTGCGGCAGATTCAGAGAGGATGTGAAATGCCAGCGAGTTCAGGTCGAGGTCACGCGGTATCTTGCAGCGATCGAGCAGCCTCGGATTCAGCAGTTATTTACTTATTTACTCTGCATTACCTGCTGTTATGTAAAGCAAAGCATGGCACAGATTTATCTGCAAAAGCACTTGACACAGCGCGGTAACACCGGCGTGACTCCTTTAAACCTGCTTTCTGAGATAAAGCCAGCCCAGGTTAGGGCGGTGAATAATGAGAGGGAGACCCGAGCCGCTCGCAGACGACGTTAACTTCAAAAAAAGGAGAACATTTACACTTGAAAAAGGTAAATGTAAAATCTCAAAAGGCCAAAAAAATCTTTATTCCGACTGCTGTTCCCGTAAAGTAAAAGAAAGCTTTTGGAGAACGGAAAAAGTCTTTTTATTTTACAGTTCAAAAACAGCAGTTCTGCCGTGGTGCTCGATTATCTTGGTTCTTTTCAAACTGATAAAACATGACATCTTTGTTTTCAAGAGCTGGCGCTCATTTATGCAGTTTGAAAACTAAGTGCTGAACAAACCTTCAGCTGTTTTAAAATCCAGAAGACCTGAAATCCAATCTAATACAATCTTTATTTTTAGGTTTACACGAGTTTGTTTCATATAAGTTGTGATATGTGAAGGTATACAAAACAAATAATAAATTTAAAAAAAGGAAAGGTTTAAGGATCTTTTATGATCTAAAAGACCAAAAAGAAGTGAACAGATTTTACTTTTAAATGGTAACACGAGACAGTTGGAGGCTGACTCCACTCTCAGCCCAGATTTGTAATATGTCAAAAAGGGGGCGGGGCTGAGCGGGGGAGGTGTGGTTTGGATCTGTGATTGACAGTGAGGTTATCATGAGTAGTCACTCTGTGTCTTCAACATGGAGAGTGGTACCAAGTAAAGATTTTCTCCTGAGGTAGACGCTCATAGTCCGGACTGAAGTAATGCTAGCATCATAGCTAATAAAGGCTAACGTATTAAGCTAACAATCCCGAGTGAAACGTTCATTACAAAACCATAACCAGGATGAAATTGTCTGGATTCTGTTACACTAAACCTCTGCTGTCTAATTTCAAACTCCACTGGAAATTTGTTCAAGTCAGTAGATTTTTGATAATACACCTACGAGCTATGCTAAAGCTAACATGCTAATGACCGACCGTTACAGAATCAAAGATGGGCGGGGCTTTTATTAGAGCTGCAAACTCCTGAAATGACGTGGGACTTACACCAGCTGACCAATCACAAAATTAAAGTATAATACCTCATTTAACCTGTAGGGGGCAGCACACAGGCGGTTTTAGACTATATTTTCAGGAAGTTTTTTTTAAATTGTCAAGAATGTGGCGACAGACGGCACTTTTGAAGTCCCTTTTATAGAGGTCAACAGACAAAAAAAGTTGATTTTTTGCTTGGTTACCCTTTAAACTTTATTTTCAAAATGTAGAAGGCCCGCGCATTTCAGTGACCGAGTCAAAGTAATGTATGCAAGTTTTGGGCTTCTCCCTTCAAAACTCTCACTTTCATGCGTCATGGAAGTTTTATGTCCATATTTAGCTTTTACTTAGAAACGTGCGGTATTCAACGTTGACCAATCAGGGACTCGGATTTGGTACTTTTGTATCAGTACAGTAGTGTCTCTTTTAATTCGCAGAAGTGCCAACCCTTTAAAAGTGATTGCAAAGGAATAATACTGATTAAAGTTTGTGTCCAGCAGGAATTCTATGACATCAAGTCTTTCAAATATCGGAAGAGATCTTTCAAAGAAAAAGCCTGGAACAATATTTGCGTATTTAAACATTTTACACCGAGCCTCTTCCACCTGTGAGTATAGGTGATAGTATCGGGTAGTAACCAGTGTGAACACCATATGCTAAAAGAACACCCATTTACCACGTTCCTGAACATGCTACAAATGTCACGTATGTATGCAGCTTTGGATGAATTTGTTTCCATTCCATCATGTTTTACCACCGTGATGATGCTTATTTTTGTTCTAAAGGGGACGGGCTATCAGATGTGTTTTTCCTGAGAGAAAGGCGGGGCTATACCAGCTTCTATACTGTACGCTTTCTCTTCAGGGGATCTTCACTATGTTTGCTGCAGATGTTGTTATGGACTCCAACATTCATCGTATCACAAAGACAAAATATGACTTCAACAAAAAGACATTTTTCACTCAAAACTCCTTTTTGTTGCTGACTGGTAAAACATTGGGGGCTTGTCCGGGATTTTACTCAGTTTTTCCCAAAACTAAAGAGAACATGTCAGCCAAAAGTAACAACAATATTACTAAGATGAAGTTCTTTTCCAAAATAGTGAGAAAACATAATTTGAATTTTGAGTGTTTGATGTCTTTCATCACGCGCCACGACAAATATTTTTGTAAAAATCCAATTTATTTTTACAACAGGCGCACCTTCCTGCAAGCCTTTCTCATTGTGTTACAGTTCATTTATTGCATGTTGTCTGGAAGCAGTTATATTTCACTGTGCTCATTAAACAGGTGTGCACACAAAGGAATGAGTCAGCAGTGCCTCTCTAAGAATATGGCAGAAATGCAAAAGCAGCTGCAGATGACTAATCATTGAGCAGCTTGTGATGGCTTTTCTGTTTTGTCACAGAATTCTTGGCATTTAGAGAAGAATACATGCTTTGTGTATCCATAAACAACACCTTTTGTTTGCTTTGCTTACCGAAAAACTTACATATATATTTATTCGTCTCAGGCAAAGGAGAGCTGAAGATGTGCTACTGGAGGACAGAGCCTGATGGGAGGACAAGGTCCTGCATGGGACGTACCACCGGACCATAACTGTGATGTCAAAGAATGGATAGAGAGGCCTGGCCTCCAGAACAGGTGCCCTGGTGCTCAGGATAGAGGCTCATGTCTTCCACACCAGACAAGATCCAAGGTGTGGGCTGTGCAACCCTAACCCAGAAAGGCATACGTGGAGTAAAAATGGGGAAAAACCTCCCAAAGTGGTAGAGAATGAGAGAGCAAAGATCCTGGGGGACCTCCAGGATGGTAATGGTGAACCAACCAGACATGGTAGTGGTGGATAAAGACCCACTGCGGTGGATGTGGAAGTAACAAGCGACGGTAACATCCCAAAAAAAATCTCATTCCCAAGTTGTCACAAATTGCTGCATGGTTAAAGACCACTCCGCATCAAAAATGTTCGTTTTGGGTGTCACCAACTTGTCGTTCTTTGACATCCAATTAAATCAAGGCTTTCCAACCTCTGGGCTGCAAACTAGTACCGGGACATGGACCGCACCAGTATCCTAACCCTAACCATAACCTAGTACCGAACGCGGATCAGTACAGGTTTCAGATGCAGTACCAGTTTGGGACGCGGTAACAGAGGCAAGGGTTTAGGGTACCAGTTCCAGCCGCGTCACGCGTTCAGTCCGCGTCCGACAAAAGAACTGGACCCCTGGTTTAAATGGAACAGCCAGCATCCATTAATGACGAGTTGGGGACACACAAAACGTCAAAAATTGACGTGGATGGGTTCTTAACCATTCATTAATATGTGACAACTTGGGATGTGAATGTGTCATAGCATCAAGAAGAAGGAACATGAGGAACTGGAGAAAGCTTGGAAGGTGAAAGTGACAGTGGTGCCCGTGGTAATTGAAGCTGTAACCTCCAAACTGGAGGAGTGTCTACAGCAGATCCCTGGAAAGACCTCAGACATCTCAGTCCAGAAAAGAACAGAACAGCTGAGATACTGCAGGACCCCCAAACTCAAATGAGACAAACGGCCTATATGTTGAATTTAACAATAATTGTAAAGAAACTGAATATTTCAAGACCCACTTCAATGAAAAGTGTGTTTTTAACTTGTGGTATTTTTCTCACGGCGGAGGACATATTAAAAGAAAAATAAGCCTAAAAATGTGTTCCTGAGTATCTCTATAATCAAATAGTTGAGAACCAGCAGATCTTGTTGCTGACCCATGATGGTAACTTTCAGAATAAATGTCTCGAGACTTCCTCCTGTTGTGTTGTGATGAAACCTGAGCAGAAAGCTAAGAGGAAAGAAGGCCGGTCTGCCATCACCTGATCACCCAGACCAGCAGACAGCGCTGGCTGTCTGTCCACTTGCCTCATTTCCATCCCCATGGCGCTCTGGATAATAGAGATCAGTAATTGGTTGCTATAAATCCTGGCTGAGGACAAGGTGGGTCAGAACAGGCTGATTACTTAGGCATTACAGTCAATCTACGCAAGTCCTTGAATTGAAAGATTTGGTGAGGTGGATTCTCATTATCGGGCTCAGTGCACGCATGCATTTGCGTGAAAGAGGAAGGGCCAAGGTCCCCTTCCCATCCCCTGTTGGCGGATGACATTATGCAATGCTCCAATGCCCTCAACTGTGCAGACTCGTAAACATCACAACACATTTATTTTCTTCATGCTCCACAGTTTTAGAAGAACTTTTTCCAATGGTTGCAGTGTCTGCTTACAGTTTCAAGACTCCTTGGTGGATCGTGGACTTGAACCAGACCTTCGGCGTTCGAGTCCAACTTGGACTATACTTATCAACTAAATTGATTTTTTCTAATCGTGGGCTCGTTGTCCTCCATGATTTCTATTATACGTTGGGTCAACACACCTAGTTTTTATGACCATCATTGTAGTTTCTATAAAAGCTAACAATGAGATACATCTGGCTCCAGAACATGGTTATACTCTCTTACGAAATAATCTACGTTTTACAAAACTAGATAAGCACAAAGAAAATGTTCTAACATCTGCACAATTTATTTGAGTATTTAAAACAAGAAGGAGTTCAGTTCCAACATACAGAACCTGAAAGGTATGAATGAAGATCCTTCGGCAAACTGAGCTTCTTGGACGTTTACCTTCAGTTCTCTGTTCACATCTATGGACCGGTACAGAACCCGCATTTTACAGACACCTGCCTCTTCCAACACTCTCATCCCCAAGTCGTCGCTTATTGACATGTGGTTCAGGCCCCCTCCACTTGATGTTTCGAGTCTTCACTCGTTGTTTTTTAACGTGCTGGCTGTTCCCATTAAATCATTGGTCCCTAACCATCGGGCCACGAACCAGAACCGGTCAAGTACCGCAACGGGGAGCACAACAAGACCAATACCGGTACCCTAAGCCAGCACCAGACGCAGTACTGGATGCGGTACAAGACACAGTACTGGACTTGAACTGGTACCAGTTTGGGGTCCGGTACCACGTCTCGTAACATCTGGTATCATCTGGTACCAGGCACAAACCGGATGCGGTACTGGTACCTGTTTTGGCTAATTTAGGCTTTTCTTTTAACATTTTTTAGGTTGTTATGAAGTTAGGCTAATATTTACACGCTAGCCGTTTTGGCTAATTTATGCTTTTTTGCTTTAGTTTTTTAGGCTGTTTTACAGTTTAGCTAATATTTCAGCTACACGCTAGCTGTTTTGGCTAATTTAAAGGTTCATTTTTTTGTTTTTTTTTAGGATATTTTGAAGTTTTGCTATTTTTCAGCTTCATGCTAGCTGTTTTGGCTAACTTTTTTTTTTTTAGGTTACTTTGGCATTTAGCTAATATTTTAACTGGCTATCAATTTCAGCATCTTCAGCGGCCAAACTCCACTTCCAGCATTCACACTAGCATTATCACAGGTAATGCTATATATTCATAAATATGTTAAAAAGTTACAGTTTTAAAGTTTTAAAATGTAGTTTTAGAGTGTCCAACAAATGTTGATCCTGTTTGACCTCAGGTGTGTTTTGTGGCCCCCTGTGTGATTGAGTTCTAAACGGTTCACATACGTTCTCTAACTGTACGCTCAGGTATCAAAAGGTTATCTGCACTGGTTGACTTTTTACTGATATTCAGCGATTGCTGCCCTAAATGTTTTATTTACATATTCTTCATACGTCTCGCACACAAAAATCGCTAAACAGGATCTTATATTTCCCAACTCTCGTCCTGGTTTCAGTTCGACTGCTGCAGGAAACTGCAGGAGGTGTTTATCTGTGCGTCGCCAGTAAACAAGCTCTCAAGGTGATTAGCTCTGTCATTTAACATGACGCAGATTGATGGCTGTGAGGAGCAACACACCTTTATGTTATTTTTCATCTCCCAGCCTTTGAGATTCATCCATTTTAAGCTTCTCGCTATGAAAGCCCGTGTGTGGAAGATGAATTAGAGTGAAAAGCTGATAGTCTTTCTCAGCATTCTTTCCAGCTCAAGGTGTGACTTACTGGATTATGTGAACAGTAGTTTGTGCTGCAACCCCTTTAAGATCTCTGATGCGCCTTTCATACTTCAGCCTATTTTGAAGCTGTTTTCTAAAGTAGAACACTTTGACATATTCTGACTGTGAATTTCTTCATCAAATGCACCCCCCACCCCACCCCCCAGCCCGTTTTCTGTGCCTTCAAAAGTCTGAGTCTTCAAAGTCATTGTGTCTGGAAAAAATAAAATTAGCTCCAAATGTACAAATCCTGCCATGAATAGAAATGCGGCTCTCAAATGTGAGCTAATTGAGCAAATGTGATAAATTAAGTCGGCATACGTTTAGTGGAGGGGGGAGGAAAGAGATATACGAGACGGTGATGGTGCAGCAGAGCGAACCCCCGCGGCGTGGAGCGTTCCCGCTCGGAAAACCCTCCGAACGCCGTCCCTCGACACCCACAGCGTGAACGCCACTTCACTGAGCGCCACGTCGTTCACATGCAGCACAAACAGGTTTTTTCTGAATGCACCGCCGCAGCAATAATCAGTGTAGAGAGTAACTTAACAACGGCTGACAACAGTCAACAGTCCCTGAATCCTCATGTGGTTCTGGCCTTTAGACGCTGCAGACACCAGAAAGATATGTAAAAAAAAAACGCTCAGACTGGACACTAATCATTTTTAATGGATTAATGATTGACTAAAATAATTAGGTTTAATTATTCTAATAGTTTTAGATTTTCTTGTCTTAATGCTGATGGTTTCTGTTTCCTGTAACTCACTTTCTGTCATTTTCTTTGTCACAGTAGAAAAGAAAAACAGTAGGAATGTCCCGATCCGGTTTTTTGAGTCATTTGATATTTGCTGATATCGAGTCTCGATCTGAAATTTTAAAAAATTAACAAATGTAATAAACAGATTCTGGTTGTTCCCCATTTTTATTTTATTCATATTATCTTATCATTTAACACCTAAAGAAAGAACTTCTGTGAAGTGACTTAATCAAGGAGAAATAATGCAACCATTAGGAAAAGAAATGAACTAATATAGGTTATAATTAGTCACGTGAGAATTTAGATTAATTTAGATCTAATATCTTTAGAATCTTTGGAAAATTTATATAAAAGTCATGTAAAATTCTTAAAAATTAATGACGACTTTGTTGTAGCATAAATATGATGAGTATTCATATGATGTCTTTGGAACTATTTGTTATTAATCTTTTATTATATTACAATACAGTAATATCATAAATTAAATGTACATCCAATATTAACTTTTGCTCCAAACTCTTGACAAAAGGAAAACTTATATACTTTATATTCTTTACTTATACTTTAGATAAAAAATAAATAAAAATAAAAAAACATAAAGAAAGAAACTCAAATATTACTGTCATTTTTGACTCAATTTTAAGGATTTTATTTCAAAGCTTAGATTGGCATCCATTGATACTATTTGGAAGTGAAATAAAATAATAAAGAGTGCTAGTCTTAGATTATTTTGGATTTCTTAAGATGGACCAACTTACCAAGATTCTCATTTTGTTCACATTGTCCCAATCCGCCGGTTCCACTAACAGCAGGTTTATTGGACAGAGAAAGGCAGACAGCAGCAAGGCTAAGCTAAACGTCCACTAAGCTAAATCAGAGTTCTGATCCAGGGAAAAGGTCGGGGACGGCGACAAAGAGGCAGAGTTAGGTACTAACGGGATATCACATCAGAGAGAAATGCTCGGAGTGCAGGCAGAACGGCACAAACAATACTTCGCACTGAGTGTGGTCTGAGCAGCGCGTAAATGTCCTGTTAGAGTCCACTGTGTTGACATCAGACACTGTGCGCTGGGGTTGATGGGAGATTTAGTGCAGTCAGTACTCAGGAGATGGCTCCTGCCGATGACCACATGGGGAGACAAAGCGCTGGCTCCACTTAAACTGTTTTCTTTGGTCAATAATTAAATTGAACTACAGTTTGGTACATTAAAATGTGCAAACATTTCGCTAAGCATTTGAAAAAAAAAAACCTTTTATTGGGTTGTTTAACATTTAATTTGAATTAATTGTCTTGAACAGGATTTTTAGCTTAAATTTTCCCCTTTTAATTTTTGTGTTGAACTTGTTTCTACAATTTGATTTCATATTTGATGATTTTTATTAAGCGCTGCATGGATCATTTTACTACTTTCTAGTGATTTTCCTCTAACAATTTATGTTGTTTTGCTATATTTAGAGTAGCTTTTTTGTAGTGTAAATAATGTGTAGATCCTGTTTTGACTTGAATGCACAGACTCAAAACTTTATTAGAGGATCGTGAAGAAACTCTTTCACAGCAGTTCTCTCACATTTTGAACAGTAGAGCAAAAAAAATTAAAGTAGGGAAACTTCATCCTTAAAGTGACCCTGATCAGTCAGAATTCTGAACGTCTGTATTAACAGAGGTGTGGTCATATAAACCACTAAGACCTCCTGTACAAAACAAACATACATATGACGTCATCAGGATCAGACGGGACGAAAACGTCTTTTAAAGAGTCGACTCGTCACAAGAATTCATCAGCAGGACTATTAATGCACACCTGAAGCATTCATAACTGTCAGAAACTAATTTCAGCCTTTGTAATTATGCTCAATGTCTTCCCATTTAAACAGAAGGTCAAACAGACGCAGTTTGAATCTAAATGTGAGGGAACTGATTGGATTAAACATTAATGGGACAGAACAGAGAGGAAACATATTGACACAACGGGAGCGCCGCGCTTTACCTGCCAGACTGCGTGGAAGTGCTAGAATGTCTCACAAGATGTTCTCAGCACTCGTGGACTCACCCACACACGGGCTGAGCTTAGCCTGAGCTGCCACCTTCAGGACAAACCGTCGCCATGACGACGGGAAGCTGGGCACCTGGTACAGTATTGATCAATTCCACAAAGTCCTGATCAGCAATCCTCACATTTATGCTCCTCCCACATCTACCTGCTCTGGCAGGTATCAGGCTGATAGAACAAGTCAAACCAGAATCAACGAGGAACTTGATATTAACCAAAGAGGTCCAAGGGTTCAGGTTTAACTACCAGGTGACTGTACCTGGTTTAACATGTGATCTGGACAATATGAGGAGAAATAATCTAAAATTTGGAGAAGTGAAAATCTACAGAACTCATAACACCTGTAGGCGGGGGGTGGTGGGAGGGGGTTAAACCCGTGCAGGTGCTGCAGATTTTTGGGTTGTTGTGTAGAAACGACTGCATCACATCTGGAGTGCAGGTGAAAATGGACCATGGTCATGCATGTGAGGTCAGTGTATCGTGAAGTATTGGTAAGTATTGGTAATAAAGCTGAATACACTCTAGTCGCTGAGGTGTGAGTACTGGCTCCTTATTGGCTGATGGTGAATGTCTCACACACATAAAAACCTGAAGGCTTAATGTGAACGCTCAATAGTGTGCCAAATCTGAACAGCTTATTGACATCTATCTTACCCCATATCTGTGCGACAGTTTCATTTTAGCTTTAGTTGTGTAGAACTTTGTAAAAATGTGCAGTTGTCATGGCAACACTGAGGACTGAAAAGCCTCGTTTCCACTGACCGGTCCGGTTTAGAATGGTTCAGGTAATTCAGGTGGGCGTTTCCTTTCAAAGTTGGACCGTCACAGTGAAGCTAACAACAACAACTCCGGAGGTCATCCAGTAACTGGTTAGTTCTGCTTGGTTTTTGGTACTTCACATGTAAAAAGCATTTAACTCTATTTGAAAGAAGATTTGTCGTAATAACCTTCTGCCAATAGACGCGTTTCAGCAGTAGCTCCGCCCTAACCGGTCCATTCCATTTTTCTATGGACCAATGGGGCCAAAACATGGTACGGTATGGCTAAATGGGTCCATTTCCTAACGATGATTCTAGGCTAGACCCTACTGCTCAGAGTTCTGGACACTTTCTGGAGTTCATGGGGGATTTTTTAGAGAGGAGGTTTTCAGTCACAGAGGCAGAATACGGCTGAGTGAAGGATGTGGGGTTGAGGTTTTGAAGGTGGGAAAATGCCGACCCAGCGATGATCCTAAGATTGAAACAATAGATCCACACTCTTTACCTGAGGGTAGGGGGAGACAATCAATGTTGACAGAGAAACTTTCAGCTTTAGAAAAGTGGATTTTGTTCCTCCAAGGAGAATTTCTATTTTATTGATGTTTAAGTTTAAGAAATGTAAGGTGGGACAGTTGGTGAGAAATGAAGTGAATTATGTTGAAAGAAGGCGAGCTGGATGGCATCAGTGAAGAAAGTGGATGTTTATGTTTTTGAGTTTTTTCAGACTGGACACATTTAGTTCATTTTCTTTTATATTTATATCTGTTTTTTTTTATTTAAAAAAAAAGGTCAGGCACTAATGGGACCGAGGCAGCCCGACCAGTCGCAGCCCCCACCAGTTACCTCAGTAGAGACCATGACCCGCCAGACCCCCTGGGGCCCATATCTATTGGGACCCCCACCCGCCACGGGAAGCCCCTCCCAAGATCCTGCAGCAACGGCCCCCTCCAGAGGCAGAGAGGGAGTAATCCCAGCCCCCAGATGCAGGTGAGCAGCCCCCCCGATGCAGGTGAATCCCCACAGGACAGGGCCCCACGTTAGCCCCCCAGTGCCAGCAAAGGGACCACCCACCCAACCGAGCACCCCATATCCCCCGAGCCCAAGCCTGGGAGGCCATGGGCTCGGGGTACGGCACCCCGCCCACCCCATCCAGGCGCCGGACGGCCCCGACCCCACCCAACAGCCCCGACAGATAATCAGTGTGGTTCAGTTAAACTAGAACTAGAGTTTGTTTCCTCAAATAATCCAGGACAAATTTTCAGTCTGAATTCACCCAAGTGAACCCTGATCCAGGGCCAGGAACCAGACTCGGACCCATATTTCCAATATTTCCAATCGGACCGAGTTCCAGTTTAGTTTCCTCAGTCTGAATAGACTCCACGCTCGGAGTGGAACAATGGCTGCCGTAGCCGATAATTATGGGGTGTAAACAAAGAGCCATGGACAAACGTGAAGCAGCGATGGAACAGCAACTCATTAAGATGTGGTCGGATGAATGCAGACTCATTAAAACAACTTTTCACCTGATCCACATGCTGATCGCTGTTTTCCCAACAATCTAAATAAACACGTAACGGTCTTGCTGCAGGCCTCCATCGTACCAAAGTAACAGTAAAAACTGTTGAACCTGGTGTTGATACGGACATTCAAAACTGTTCAGAGAAATTGACATTTTGAAGAAGTGAAATATCCCAACAAGGATTACAAAGCTTAGGACTTCAGTTATCCCTGATTACGCTGCTTTGCTCTGCCCCCATAATTCCTAGCCAATGACTGAAGAGATTTTTAGTCACATAGTTTTGTACACAAGCTTTGATTCGAAACAGAAACCTTTAGTTTGAATACAGACTAAATGCAAGGTTCAGGACTCAGTGTGGACCGTGGGACTTCTCTGGTCTGAAGACACCCTAAATTTCTGGACAATGTTGCCAATGAAAAAGAAGGACCCCAGGACAGAGCCTTGGGGTACACCAGTAGTGATGGGGAATGGCTGTAATCTGAAGGTTCTGAGCCGAGTAGACTGTAAACAGTGCTTGAAATGACTGGAAGGGCTGTAACCAAGAGAAGAAAGGTGAAAGCGTTTAATTGGTATCAAAAGCAGCTCTGAGGTCAAGAAGGATGAGAACGGAGAGTAAATCAGATGTGCTGCTATGAGAAGGTTGTTTGGGATTTTAATCAGGGCAGTTTCTGTGCCGTGATGGGGAAGAAAACACGACTGGAATTGTTCATAAAGCTTATTAATGGTTGGGTGGGAGTGGAGATGCAACAATATTTTCTGAACTAATTAAAAAGGAAACTGGTGTTGCATAAAAGAGCGTCTCGTGGTCAGGTTGTGCTTTTTACGAGACCGTAAATTCCATTTAGATCAATTTTATGACAACAGAAAAGCCCCATAAATTGCTAAGCGTGCAAACACCAGCGGGACTCAAAGGTTAACGCTCCGGGTTTCACGGTTTCCACAGAAGAACTCAAGTGGACCATAAAGTAAAAGCAGGTAAAGCCTTCATTTGCAGCCCATTAGATGTTCAGATAGTTAGCGGCGTGACAGAGAGCAAACACACCTGCCCCTTTAACAAGCCTCCCTGACAAGCATCTGTGTTTATGCCGGCTGAGGAATGTTATAAATAATTGGGGAGTTGTCGCAGTCAATTCCTGCAGCATTAATCAAGCCTCTGAAATCCACAATATTAGCTTCGCATGAATCATTGTTAATTCCCACCAATCCATTACTGTTCCATGTGCAACTAAAAATAGAGTCCTGATAAATCAATAGGGACACTGGAGAGAGAAGACGGAGCTCTGAAGCTTCTCTTCTCGGTCCAGCATAATGCCCTTGGCTCTCATCAATAATTATTCTCCATAATTCACTCATGGATTTGTGCGTTACCACCAGCGGGGAGAAAACAACAGACCTTGAAGCTCGTAAATAAATCCAGGACTTTCCAAAGAACCTGTCGCCAGTGTTTCCTCCGTCCGTGCTGAGCCAAAGACTCATTTTTGTAAAACGGCGTGGCGATTTTCAGCACGGATGCGTCGGTCACGGTCCAGCGGACGCGGCGGCCCCGGGACCTGCCCCTGTCTGTCCGGCACGGTGGCCCCGCGCCCGGCGCGCCCAGACGGGTTCATCCGCGCGCAATCACGGCGGACGGCCGCATCCCATTCCAATCGCATTTCCCTCCGTGGGGGGAGGAAAAAACCCCGGTGGTGCATATTACTGTGGCTGAGACAAATTTAGGCGGAATGGAAGGAGAGATGGGAAAGGCTCACCTCTTCCACTAATCGGAGCCAACGACAGCGCCGGCTTCCACAACAACACCCCGAGGAAAGCGGGGTTCAGGATGACACGGGTGCCCGGCCCGTCTCTGACAGAAGACAGTGAATTAATTAAGATAATAAATTGCACGTGTCATATTTGTCATCTTTTCAATCTTAACTTAATGAGGTGGAACCCGAGCTGGGGAGTGTTTGTGAGCAAAAGTTGAAGATGATGCGCCTCCAAAAAGCAGCCCTCAACATTAAAAACTGGGCGATGGTCGGCGCCGACTGATATTTAATATTTGTCATGTATACATTCATGCGTTCCGGTCTTGTGTGGATACACGCTGACTGCCATGAATGCAAATGAGGCTGGGAGGGGGGAAGTGAGAGCGGGAAAAAGGGACTCAGAAGTCTGCATATCTGATAGGAAAGCGGCCTGATTAGAATTTTCTCATGCCACAATTTACAAATTAAAATGAATCAGATCTTGGTGCCCTGACCTTCATTAAAACACTTCTTTGTTGATGAGCCGTGATAGCATCTGCTATTGATTGGAGGAGCATCAGTATGGCCGATGCCGTCTCTTCACGAGGAGGTCATCCAAAGCAATTTAGGCATATTGAAAGATTGATCAGGGCTACGGCGCTGCCGCTCGGGCGCCAGTCAAAGCACAAAAGTCTGAGGTGTGAAGCCGCCACTCCCCGCAGCTCAGCGGGAGGAAGAGTCTCAAATCTAAATGCTAATGGTTTCTTTAAGAGCCTGGCTGCCCTTTAACCACTACAGTCAAGCGTGAGGGATGGCTCTCAGTGTTTCGACAGCTCCGTCTGCGTCTGACCCCTCCTCCAGCGCCGACGCCGTCAACACATTCTTTGGAAAATAACCGTGCGCGGGCGAGCCGATACAATGGCTCGGGTTTGATGCATTACCAGCCTACCTGGTGGCAGCTTGATGGCAAGTTTGAGCTCAACTATTGTGCATCCTGACAGGAAGATTTCTTTTAGCTCAAGGCCCAACTTTAACACAAATGCCTCTTTAAAAAAGCTGCGGTAAAATACTGACAATAATCTCTGGCAGGCTTTTATTAAAACGCTATAAAAGCAATAAAGTTTAATAATCTTCAGCCAAACTGAGAATAATAAAACTCAAAGGTTACCCATAAAAGGATAAACAGACAAATCCTTTAGCTGCTGAACGCTGGGATGTAGCGTAGAAAAGATTTCAGTTTAAAGCCAACGAGGCCTTCGAGCACCGAGACGCTCCAGACGCCGCGTCTTTTCAAGGAAACTTTCACATTTTTACCTTTTACTATGAGATCTGTTCCTTCAAACGATGGACTTTCTAAATCTGACAAATCTGTCACCCAAAAATGGAGGTTTGAACCGAATCATGAGAGTGAATCGCTGCATCAATAGTACTTACTCTTTTTATCCCAATAGGAAAAACAATAAGACCCACTCCAATGAAAATCATGTTTTTAACATGTTCTTGTACCATTTTCTAATAGCAGAGAACCTACAAAAATAATTAACATATAAATCTGCGTTTCTGAGTATTTCTTATTTCAAATCTGCTAGAAAAGACTAATAATACAGTTTGTGAAATGGGCGGGGCCAAAGTCTCTTCTCCCCCTCCCCCACCCTGCCCACTCACGATCAAGGGTGGAGCGTTCAACACTCGCGATGTAGCAAAGTGTGATTGTGGATCAAAACTGGACAACTGGATTGATAAACTTTTGCTCGCCGTTATTTTTGCACCACTAATGTTATATGTATTCCTATTGGATGCGTGTGGTGCGTTCAGGAACACTCTTCGCGGTTTCCTGAACACACATTCAGCCGGTGGTGTTCAGCGCCAAACAACCAGGAAGCGGCAGGGAGGACATTCTTCCTCTTTTGTGTTTGTATTCTTTATTAACACTTACTTACAATTGGTAGAGGTTTGGAGTGAAAAGTCAAGTGGTGCAAATCTTGCTCCAGATTTTCTGTTCTCACAGCATAATCCGCAAATATTAATCTTTTATTTGTGATTATGTTTAGAACGGTTGGTACTTCCGTGGTTTGAAAAGGACGCTATCCACACGTCACAAACTCCAGTCCTTGATTGCATCATCACGTTCAACCGGGTACTTTTCCTTCAGTGCACAGTCAACAAACATCCGATTTGTACGTAAAGTCTGCGACCGGACTTCAAAACTTAGTGAAGCGTGATCTTGAGCGTTGTGAACGCGGAAACATGAAATTCCGGTCTGTGTGGGTTTGTCTAGACTTTTCATTGAAACGTGCTCTGGCCAAAAGTCCCACCAAAAACCCAGAATTGTGTCTCATGAGCTACAGCGGCTGTGCTTAAAATATGTCTCGAAAAAAACCACCAAGACTTTTATGATATTAGCTAAAAACTGCATAATTATAACTAAAAGATCGCCGTGAACGGTTTTACAATAGAAAAAAATTATACTTTAAGCAGTTTTGGTTACTGAAAAAGGTGGTATGTTTTAAGGAATCAGATCTGTGGAATCTCACCAAAAATGTAAACAGTTCATTCCACAGATATGGAGAGATACAAAGTTAGCTGGGAGATTATGAACAATGTTGGGAGATATTTGGCCTTTTTTAGTATTTTCAGGCAGAGTTAAATCGCGTGTCAAACTTGACCTGCTAACACTAAAGATCAGAGCAGCTTTCCAACACATTCCAAAGGTTAAATGTCAGACTATTTTGTAAACAGATTATAATGTTGGTTTTGTTTTAAAATCAATTCAGTGATTCAGTTTCCAATAATTGTGTTTTTCTCAAAACAAATTGATAATTCTGCTCAAAAATCAAACATTACAGTAAAATGTAAAAGTTTAGTTGGAGTTCTGTTTGACTTGGTTTCCTTATGTGAATGAATTACTGTCAAAATCACAGTTCAAACTGAGCTTCAGTTAAATGTGAAAGTGCTTTACGTCTCCAACCATCAGCATATGATTATTGTAACTAACACGTGTCAAAGTCGAGGCCCGGGGGCCGGATCCGGCCCTCCAGGTAATTCTATCCGGCCCTCCAGATCATTTGATTTTATTGTTATTAATGACCCGATATCATCTTGGGCTCATTTCTAACTTGTATAATTTTGACAAAATATATTTTTATGGAGAGTAAAATATAGAAAATTATTTAAGGTTTAAGTTGATTTATTATGGAATAATATTCCTGGATTTTTATTATTCATAATTATGTTAAAAAGTTACAGTTTTAAAATTTAAAAAATTATCATTTTGCTATTTGGAGTTTAGCTAATATTTCAGCTACATGCTAGCTGTTTTAGCTAATTTAGGCTTTTTTAAAAAAGTTTTTAGGGCTGTTTTGGAATTAGGCTAATGTTTTAGAGGAACATGCTAGCCGTTTTGGCTAACTTAGGATTTTTTCTGTTTTTTTCTTTTATGGCTATTTTGGAGTTTAGCTAACGTTTTAGCGACATACTAGCCGTTTTAGCTACTTTTGGCTTTTTTCAGTTTTTAAAGCTATTTTGAAGTTTAACTCTTTTTTCAGCTGCATTCTAGCTTTTTTGGCTAACCTAAGTTCTTTTTTCTTTTTAGGCTACTTTGGAATTCAGCTAATATGTTAGCTGGCTATTAGCTTCAGCGTTTTCAGCGATAAGCTTCAGTGATTTCAGCTATCAGCACTAGCATCTTCAGCGGCCAAATTCAGCTTCCAGCATTCACACTAGCATTATTGCAGGTAATGCTATATATCTAGTTCATAATAATGTTAAAAAGTTATGTTTTAAAGTTTTAAAAATGTCGTTTTAGTGTGTTCTCTAAATGTTTATCCCGTCGGGTGCGCCTACGGTGTGTTTTGGATTTCGCCCCCGTGCGATCGAGTTTGACACTCCTGCTTTAACAGATCTTCACTCCATCAGCTTCACCTGGAACTCCTTCAACCGTCTTTCTATGGCTGAAAAAATGGACCTGCCAAATTGGAGAGCCAATCAAGAAGCAGAGACAGCCGTCACTGTTTTGCCTGCAGGGTCCTGAAAGTCAATTTGACAAGTGAGCAGGGTGGACGAATACATACGAGATGAGCCTCCCCGTGCACGCTCCTGCTTTCCACGCGCACGCCGTTTGCAGCTAATTAAATGCCAGATTCAGCCGCGGTGGTATAAAGTGCGTCTTCGTGCTAATAGATCACTAGTGGAGGGAGCTGTAATGAAAGGAAACGGCGTGGTACAGCGGCCGGTAGGCGAGTTCTTCTCCAGCAGCGATGTTGTGCATCATGTTCACAAATGTTCTCATTTTCCGTCCACTTCAGCAGGTGTCAGACACAGCTTTAGCCTGCAGCGGCAGAAGACGGCGCCGGATCTGGCACTGATGTATTCAGCTGCTGCTGGTCAGAGGAGGAGAATGCTAAAATAAAAAGCAGCACCTGCACGAGCGCGTAGCGAGGGGTCACGAAACGTACACGCCGAAAACGTGCTCGCTGATTAGGTTTTACCTTTTAACCTCCGCTTCAACCAGCTGGAGGTCCATTAAAGCGGCAGCCTCACAACACGTGTTGTGCCTGGATTCTCAGCATTGTGAGCTTCGCCATGGCAACAGGGATCAGAAGGCAAAGGTCGAGCAAAGCGTTGGTAGCAGCGATGCTCGGCGGGGGCAGGACGGGGGCGGGAAAGCCTCCACATGGGCCTTTTTTCATACACCGAGCACGCTCATCATCTGCTGTCCTCCAGCAGCTCCATGCAAGGTTAGTGAGAGTCAATAAGCCGGCGCAAAGGTTAAGGAGGCCGATACGAAAGATATCATGCAAACCGTCCAGAAGCACCAGGACTGAAAACACAGCTTTGTTTATTTTTCATTTGCAAGTGATTCACAGAAAGGTTGCTCGTCCCCGTTCGACGGGCTCATGAATTCCATATGAGCCGTCTACACAGAGAACTCCGAGTGAACGGCTGGAACTGCCAGTTCCTTTACAGAGAACAATCGTTAACGTGGAGATCCACCCTCAAGGAAGTCTCAACTTCTCCCTCAGATTTTTACATTTTCCTTTCATTAGGCGGAGAGGTTTCTCCGCCTGGCACTGACAGTTCTGCCTTCAAAACCACCTTTTGATTTATTTTTCATTTACTAGAAAGAAGGAGATGCAGCTATAGACCAAACATTTCAAAAACGGCTTCTTTGTGTGGAGTCTTGGCAGTAAATGGTTAGGATGAGATGGAGACAACAATCAGAATGAATGATTCACTCTGGAAAACATCGTTTCCTGAGGGCGGACTCACAGAAGCGCAGGTCAAACTCTGCCTTTAAAACTCTCTACATCTGTTTTGTTAATTAATTTGTTGTAAAGAATTTCACGGCGAGCACTTGAACTGTTTGGAAAGACTAAAGTCTATGTGAACAAAACAACAAAAAGGATCATTCAAAAAAAACGACACTGAAGGTTTTATGAACTAAAATGTTTGAAAAGTAGGTTAAAAAATGTTGACATTTAAATTAAATGATTATACAACATTACACTGAATTTATTCATCAAAATCTATTTGAGAAAGTTAGAATTTGACGGATTCAGTGGACTGTATGTACACTCTAAAAACGAGCCTCTTAAGATGCTTTCACACCGAACGCGATTCATGGGACAAATTTGCGTCTCCCGCTCCTCTTGAAAAAAATGTGTTCCTGACACCGCAGCCACATGTGGGAGGAGCTACCAGCTCTGTCTGTGGATTTGGACGACACAATGTCGAGGAATCAGGTTTATTTATTCTGAAGATTTCTACAAAAATATCAGTACTCATGTCTCCATGTTTGTGTTTATATGATTAATATTCAAAGATCTTCCTGGTACAGGAGGTGTGTCTGTATGACAGCCGCTTCCACAGTGTTTCTGTGTCTCTGTGGCTGAGCTTGCTGCCTCACTGACTAGAATTAATTCGAGGGGGGAAAAAACAAAATGAGGAAACCTTTTTCCTTTTTCTTAAATGTATCAAAGAGGGCCGCGCGGCGTCCCTCTCTCTCTCTGCCGGCATGTCGAGCGAGCGAGCTCCACCGCGGGAGAGAACGCCGCCGATCCGTCCAGTATCTGTATCCCGCCTTCGCCCTAAAGTAGCTGGATGAGCTCTGAGAACCTCCAACAGGTTGAGGAGAAAGATGAAAGTTCAGGACAAAAACACCCCCTTTCTCCGCGCCCGTCGCTCATATCTCGTCTCGGCACGCCGGTACCATTGATTAACATTGGAGCTGGCGGCGTCTGCCGCGGAAATCACGTTTGGTGTGAATGCTTCTTTAGACCTAAATAAAAAATTATTACCCTTTTGACAGATCATTAAATAAGCAAAAAAAATAAATAACTTTATGACAGCCATTTTACAGCATCTTTTTTTATTTATCATATTAATCTCATTTTTGCGTCTGATTGTTATTTCTCTGTTTATTTACACCTGGAGGAGCATTTTATTTTATCCCTCCCATACTACTGTCATTTAAGAAAAATATGAATATCAAATACATTAATAGAACTTCAGTCCTGTTATATCTTTAAGTTTAAGTTGTCTTTACAAAAGCGGAGTGTTTATTTTGAGGTGGGTCCTGTTGTCATGGTAACGGCTTCAGCGATCCGCACTCTTGAGAAAGGTGATCGTCATGAGAAGTTAAGTAAAAGAGCATCATTTTAGGGGGAAAGTTCCCCTCTTAGTGCTTGTTTTTGTCCAGATGATGAAGGAAAAGTTTATTAAGAAAAAATAATTATATATATTTTTCTAAAAAACAGTAAATAGTTCACTTCCTCTGCTGTGTTTCATTTCTTCCTTCTCAGTGTATCTTCACTTTATATCAAATTTGCCCAAACAGGCTAAAAGAAACTATAAAATCACTCTCATGTCTTTTCTTTTGCTGTTGTGGTAAACTGTGTAATAGGTTATATCAACATTACCAACATTTGAATTATGACATTAATAATAAGTATGTGTTCAATATTTTTTGATTGCTCAGAAAAGACTTCCTGATATATTTTTTTTTTTGTTGTTCAGTTTTTTCCTTAATTGTTCAACCTCGAGAGAATGGCCCCTTGGTGGTGTCAAAGTAAAGGTTGGAAGTCTTTTTTTTTCCTTTTAAATGAAATAAACTTAATAAATCCGCCTATTTTGCTTTATTTTGATCTTTTACTGCACCACAATGTCACTAACTTTAATAAAATACTCCAAAATGAGGCTTTTCAAGAAAATATTAGGTTAAAAATCATTGTGATTAAAATACATTAATTAGATTATTAATTATAGTTCTTGATTAAAAAATATCACATGACAACACAACAACATTATATAGGATAAGGAATACCTTGTCACTAATGTTTTCTCTAACATGGATTTTTCTGTTGAAAAACTTTGATTAGATTATTTTTCATGCAAGACAATATGTTCTTTTAATTAAACAAGGGTACATTTACTTTCTTAAGGTTCAG
This sequence comes from Oryzias melastigma, assembly GCF_002922805.2. NCBI lineage: Eukaryota > Metazoa > Chordata > Actinopteri > Beloniformes > Adrianichthyidae > Oryzias > Oryzias melastigma. The sequence goes on from NC_050519.1 coordinate 1,017,654, forward strand.
TTTCTGCAGTGCTTAAAATCAAAATTCTGCTTAGGAGTAGATATGTACGCAAGTACTATATATGTATGTGTTTATGTGTTTCTTCATCATCTTTTTATTTATTTTTTAATTTTCCAATTGATTTTCTGACGACCTTCACTAAGTTTTATAAATCCAGTTGTAGATATATTTGTTTTCTCATCTTCTTTTTTTCATGACCAATTCCATGAAAAGACATTTTTACTAAATAATCTGGTGCATTCTTATACAGCACTTCTCTGACTTGTTTAAAGCCCCAAAGTGTTTTATGGTATTTTTTTTAACTTGATTTATTAAAAGAATTTGAGACAGATCTGCGGTCCTATTCACGCACACACAAACACAATCACACACTGTAATATGAGTTTTGTGGAGTTTAGCGTCTTGCCTAAAGACACTTCAGCACATGAAAAAAGTCGATGCGGAATTCGAACCTTCGACCTACAGAGGTTAACCGCTCTAGTTCTGCTCCACAGCCGTCCCACGCAGCAGTTGCAGCAGACATTTGCTTCGTTCACATGATTGTGGAACTCCAAGATCTTCTGCTAGCGTACGAGTGAACAGCAGCAAACAAACTGAAATCTTCCTACAGAAGAACCGAAACAGACAATGATTGGTTGTTCCTGTTGTTAAACTATAACCAGCCAAACAAAGAGGAAGCATGTTTTCTTTCTGAATGCACAGAAATACAAATGTTGTTCCAATCCCATGAACCTTTGCGCTACAGACATAACAGAGTCCTTGGGACCAACTCCGTATAAAAACATTGAGATGTCTTCCTACGTTAAACATTTTAACCCACTAATGTTCCAACGAATAACTCCCTAAAAGGCTCAATACCCAGAGATCATTTCAAGCCAAATAAAAGACGATTGTTTTCTTACTTTCTGCGTGTCTTAAATACCTTACAAAGAGAAAACAGTGACGCCCAGCAGCCGCCGTCCCTCACTAAAGAACGATACGACCTGACATGTCAAACCCTAAAAAGGATCTCGTTTTTTCTCTCCTCTGACCTCCACATTTAATAAATCTCAGCTTTTATGGATAAAAAACCTCAAGAACTGTCTTCTGCACTCTAAAATTTACTTGCCGTGTTTCCACAAACGTCGATAAATCCTGCAAACAGGCTGAATGTTTGCAGCCTGGACTTGATGTGGATTTAACACTTTCCCGCTGCATTTAAGCACCAGAGGTTAGTGGGTGTCATCAGAGAGTCCTGATCAGACGTGAGAAGGACTTTTTCTCCTGCCGTCTCTAGTGAGTATGAGGTGTGAATAACCGTTTAAAAGAAAAGTTGTAGGAAATTACACCCACCTTTAAGTTCTCTGAGTGCCTTTTAACCTGTTATGACCCCCCAGGAACACGCATGTGTTTAGATGATGGAGGAAGTTCAATGCCAACTTTATTGTATTTACTTAACTTTTGTTCATCTAATGGATGAGAAGTTGTATTTTTTTTTTTTTTATTTCAGCATAACTCCAATCAAATAAACTCCTCCTTGGACGCACCTGTAGTTTATTCATATAAACCTCCAGTTAGGCTTCAAGAAAGTGTCTTTTTAATGTAACTGATCATGTTAGTACTGTAGGTACAACATCTACAAATGGTGCAAATTTAGATTGAATCCATCTTCTTCCACTCATCAGGACCGGGTCGCGGGGGCAGCAGTCCAAGCACAGATACCCAGACTTCCCTCTCCTCGGTCACTTCCTCCAGCTCCTCTGGGGGGACCCCGAGGCGGACCCAGACCAGCAGAGAGACATAGTCTCTCCAGAGTGTCCTGGGTCTTCTCTGAGGCCTCCCCCCAGTAGGACATGAACACTTTTCCAGGGAGACATTGTTCAAGCCACTACTGTTGATGACAAGTGTTTTGGGCTTCTGTGATCAAAACTCTCCAGGTTCCTGCATCGTATGACCGTTTTTTGGGCTCAAGTTAAACTGAGCTTTGACTAATCAGGGACTCTGATTTGGTAGTGACGCATGGACGGAATTCACAGAAGCATCAACTATTTGAACATTGATCATGAATAATTGTGGTTCGTGCCCGAATGATCCGTACAGATCACTACCCATGGGACATCACCCAGGTGTACCGCGAATCGTTCAACCGTCTGTTCAACGCAATTCGTTTGTCAAAATCGTGTACACCATCTTTGTTTGAGCACGTGCCAAAGTTTCTGTTGTCCAATAAGAATTTTTCCCTTCCTCTCCGTTTGAAGGGGTAGTTTAAGTGCTAGTGAGTCTGGGATGTTTTTTTAATTATTTTACCCTCCAAGCCGAGGGATATAAAGTCCTCCATCGCAAGGTTAAACCGCGTCGAGCTGAGAAGCGCTTTTCTTCACGTGAATGCGCTTTGAACCACAGAACTTTACATTTAAACGTTAAGTAATGACTGTAGAAAGACCCTTTTAAAGTTATAAAACCGCTGTTGTGTATATTGAAGCGCTGGAAGCTCTGTGCTAAAGCTAGTGGACCGGCGATTATTGGTGACGCCATCGAACGACAGTAACGTCCGAATTCTAAGATACTATTTTTTCATAACTCTCCGATTGGAGGGCTAAATGAAGAGGAAGGGAAGAATTTGGATTGTTTTCGGATTTTCTCAACCTGATCAGGGAGGACGCGGAGTACTGAGATGATGAGACATCAGGTTTAATTTATACATACATATATACACATATATATATACACATCAATTGTGTGAAGTACTTTATATATGTTTTATCAAGTATATCTATTGAAGCTTTTCAAAAAATTAATTGAAGGGTTTTATATTTTAGTTCTTTTTTTTTTGGTTTAGTGATCCGAAAAATGATCCAGTGACTCTAAGGCTGCCTTACGATCAGAACGGTGACTTTTATGATTATACGCTTACATTTCTGTGACAGTCTTTCATGATTGTGAATGGAGCTGTGGAAGAATAAAGACTTGAGCGAGATTTGCAGGATTTTTTCACCGTCTTCATAGGTAGCTGACAGTGAGTGAGCATGTTGTTGAACACGCTTCCCATGAACATGTCTAATTATTTCTGGTGGAACCGAAGACAAATGTTTTCTCACCATCCATCTGAACGCAAATCAAATGTAAATCAGATCTCCGAGCTCCAAATTTGACGCTTTCGCTGAACGAAAACCAGACCCGGACCAATCGTCGGAGAAGATCAAAAAAGCAGATGTTCAAGGAGAACGAAATGCCCCCATTGATTGGCTGCAGTGCTCGGGTCCCCCCCCCCCCAAGCACAGTCCTCTAATCGATATCACAGAGATAAGCAGCAGTCAGCCTCTGACATTGCTGATGTATAACTGCCATGGCTGACCGGCAGCTGATGGACTTCTCGCCGTCTTGGTCAAGAGTCACCAGAGCAGCTCAGGTCAAGTCAGCTGCCTGCGATCCTGATCCCCGTCATAAAACACAACTGCTGATAAACCAGAGCGCCGCCAGGTCACGGCGGTCCACTCCTGCACAGCAGATAATCAGCTGGGTTAGATCTGAGGAGTAGAGCGCAACGTGAAGGATAAATGACCTGAGAAAAGCCCGTTATCGCTCTGTTTGTTTCTCAAAAGCCAATAATGAAATATATAATTTCTAAAGAATGGCTGGGAGAAAATGAAATGATGGCGTGGCTGTGTTTTGTGAAATTGTGCTGTCAAACGTTGCTCCTTTCTAATTTCCTGGAGCGCAGATGATGGAGCGTGTGCGCTGACGGCTGAATCAGATAAAAACGAAAAAAAAAAGGCTTTTTTTGCGCCTCAGCAGCGATTTTATGTGACATTTATAATCATGAAACAATTAGTTTGTGGCAAATGATGTTTGACAGATGCCACGACCCTGCGTGCTCTGTAATTTTTTTGTAATATGGTCGTGTATTAAAAGTGTCGAGGCGACAGATTCAAGGCGGCGAATGTTTATCCAGCAATCAAACCGTTTCTGCTCCAACTTCTCCAGAAGTGCTGAAGCTGCGAATGCTCCAGAGTCAGTCTTGCGGGTGTTTGGGGTGGGTGTCCGTTTGACGGGACTGTCCCGGCACCACTGTCACTTCGCTCCCCCGTTTCAGGTGCTCCACGCCGGGGGAGCTGGCAGCTCTGACGGACGCGTCCTCCGGAGATTTATGGGAGATGACAGCTGCTGCTGCATGAGGCTGAAGGTGTTCGGGGAGGAAAACAGAAGCTGCAAAGATGGGAATTATTTCCTGGCAGTTTTGGTTTTGCTGCTTTTCAGCCTGGAGACAGAGCGAGCGAGCGGGCGGGCGGGCGAGCGAGCCCCGCCCTTAATCTACTTCCTCTGTTTGCGGTAACGGTCGGCGAGCCTTTCTGCCGGCGAAAATCACATTTCTTACATGGCTGACTCTTGATGAATTATTTCACATTTCACTTACTTACTGCACCTTTTGGAAAGTTAATTTACATCGGTGACGTTGGGGGAAAATTTCACGGCCAGAAAATGAACAGCTCCCCTTGTTCAAACTCAAAAGGTGTGGAGCGCGCGGCTCCTTAAAAAATCCATTTCAAACTTCATCATTTAGCCGTTTGACAGCACATCTGAATGCACACGGACGGGCCGGCCCTCCGATTCTCTCTGTATTTAAATATGGAGCCTCTTTAATTGAGCAGAAACTGCTGTGGAGAACTAATACTGAGGCTGAAATATCATTACGCTGATGGAAGCCGGGCTCTCTGACTTTTATTGGCAGCTCGCGAGCTAAATGTGTGGTTCAATTCGGAGGCGGCCATCGCTGCAGAGGCAAGGTAATCGACTTTGGGACAAAATGGTGTGGAAAATGACGTGTAGGCCTTCGCCTAAAGCCGGCCCCGCTCAGGCACAGATCCATCAGTCAGGTGCACGGCAACATTGGCATTTACACAAATGTGATTTAGTTACTGATTCTAGACCAGTGACTTCGGAGAGACCGTTCCGTCCGTGCACGAGGCAGAAACAGCTTTCAGCTGGGGTGTACGTTAAAAAGAGCAGCATTTCTTCACGTGTTCTGGTCCTCGCTGCAGCGCTCTGCGCACTGTTGCCTCGCCAAATTAAAATCCAACACTAGCATGAAACCTTCACCGGAGTCTAGATGACCACTAAACCTCTTTAATGTTTGGTGACAGCAAACACATAAAGACCAATTAAGCTTTAATTATAAAGGGGTTTCAAATAGGGTTGGGCATCACCAATAACATGGATAGATTTGATTATGTCTTTGTTCTTTTGATCCTCTCAAATAAATTTTGAGTTTACACAGAAATACATTAATAATCTATATACGTTTTGAAGATTTTCACATTATTCTGAAACAGGTAACATAACATTGTTAATAGAATAAATGTTACGTGGATTCTCAAACGAAGAATTGTTCTGCCTCTCCTGGAGGGGGTTTCCGTTTGGCCACTAGGTGGCGATAGCGCTACAGCATTATACCTCATTCCAGAAGAAGAAGAAATTATGAGCAAAAACCTGTTTTAGACCACAAATGGTTACTTTAAAAAAATATTTTCTTAAAAGAGTTTGGAAAATTCATACCTGTGAGATTATAAAAATGTTACTATAGTCAATCGAGCGTTAGCATTAGCCATCCTATGGGAATTTCCATCAAATGTTAGCATCAAGCTAGAAAACTTTAGCTTTATGTGTTACTTTGATCTCTACTTTTATGGATTGATTATTAATCTATTAAGCTTAGATCGATCCAGATCAATCAATTTTATGAACCCAGTCCTAGTTTCAACATGTATTGGTTTGACTAAAATGTTTTTTTTCAAAATAAAGTGTTTCAAGTTTAATGTTAATTTTGTTTTTGTTTTATGTCCTTCTACGGTGGCCCTGAAGTGCCAATCACATCAAAACAATTGACAAAAACATTTCAAAGATCAGAACGACATGAAAGCAAAACAAACGTTACCTAAAAGAAATTAAAAAACTAAATTCCAGAAACCAAAACATGAAAAACAAAAGTGAATGAAACATTTCAGAAAACAGAAGTTTTTTGTTTTTTAAGTTGTGGCTTCTGGAATTTTGTCCTGGGTTCTAAAATGTTATTTGTTTTATTGTTATTGTTTGAATGTTAGTAAGCATTCACACCTTTTTCAGAATGTAAAAAGTGCTAATAACACTATTAGCAACTTCTGCAATCTTGGTGTCAAAACATTCAGCTGGTTAACATGTATTGGTTTGACTAAAATGTATTTTGGTATTTTATTTTGGTATTCATAAACTTCATGGTTTTTACGATTCAATGCATAAACATTCAGCATGTTCAGGAAATTCATGATTTCACTTGTTTTACTTTTGAGTTTAGCTTATATTTTAGCAACGTTAATATTTTTGTCTAATTTGGCATAATGAGGTTTTTTGGGCTTATTCTGAACTGAGCTAGTATTTTAGTAATGTGTTTGCTTTTTTGGCTAAATTGGCATCTACTGAGCTAATTTTGGAGTTAAGCTTTTTTTCATGAAACTTTCTGCATCTTATGCAAGTTTGGTATCAAAACATTCAGCATGTTCATGACATTATTCAGCAATTAAAATAAATTTCTTCAGCATCTTTAGCCACCACATTCAGCAAAAAGCATCAGCACTAGCATTGTCCCAGGTAATGACACTTTTCAGTTTATTTTGCTTTTTTTTAACTGTCCTGATCTGTTGAGTGATTTGTTGATATGATTTGCACTCCTGGGCCACCGAATTCTCCTTCATTACTTAGTTTTTGATTTCATGACGTAAAAACAAGAAGCTGCCATCCTGTTGGTGGAGGGGAAACATCAGAGTCAGACGGAGATGATCCCTTCAAACCTCATGGTCTCTGCTGTGAGATGGAACCGCAGGAGGCCGGTCACTGACTGATCTTAGAGCTTCAGAGAAAAATCACGAAGCTCCATCAATTTAAAATCAACCAATAAATATAGCAACTTTGAGTTTCGGTTAACCATTTTACCATCGCTGTCTGCGTCGTGTTTCAGCAGCTGGTTTTCCTCTTTGCGAGTCGACTGATTAGTGAACTTCTCGGATTTACATTTAGACTTTTAATCCAGGCGGATTTACAAATCCAACAATCTGGTCATTTCCAAAGACACAAACGGTGTCTGAATTCCCTCACTGCTACCGAACCACTAGAAGAATATAAAGTGCAGGATGATGCAGGATTTTAACACTTGATATTATCTTTATATTGGATGAATGTATTTAATCAGCATCATTTATACACTTATTTACAACAAGAGATCAAAGTCAATGAAACATAACGGAGAACGACTTAGAAAAAAGAAAGAAATGGTATTTATCACTTTAAACTACGTCACACTTTTTCTGTAAACTAACTCCAACAGTAAACAAAACAAAAACATCACTGTTTTCAATCATTTAACAAAGTCTGAAAATGTTCCCCGATAAGTTCTGCAGACACAGTTCCAGTAGATCCTGAATGAAGACGCAGCAACGCCTCGATAGAAATGAACAACTAGAAAAGACTCTCAGTCCTTTCATCTGAACCGACAGAAAACAGGTTTTACAAACAGACTTTTTCATCTTTGGAGGAAATTGATCAGATTTTTGTAAATTCCTGAATTCATTCTGTTTTTATTCTAATCTATTTATTATTTTTATTGATATATTCAAACAAACATTTATTTATGGAACTTATTTTATTTAAACTTAATTATTATTGTTTTATTATATCAATGCAAAAAACCCGATTTATAAAGATCACAAATAAGCGATCTCGAAAGACGCAAAAATTCGTTCTCTAACAGATTACAAATATCAGAGTATCCGGATACTCGTTTCAGCCCTCCACTTCACAGTGTAGAAGTGTTTTTGTGAAGCAGCTGATCCTACGGAGCCGATATGTGGCTCTATGCCGTTATGCAACACTTTACATTCACTGTGAAGCTGCATTTCTAGACGTCAGCTGATTCACTCTGATGGCGTAAATGGTTGAAGAGTTCTGGGATGTCCAAGAGCGTGTTATTCAGGTTTATATCTCCGATATCACTGGATAAGTGTAGTTCGGATAAATTTTAAATTTAAATTTTAAGCAGCAAATATGTCGTCATATATTTGCCAAAACAAAAACCTAATAAATATGAACATTTTTTTAAGACTATTTATGAATCCACTGCGTTCTAAGAATAATCTATGAAAAAAAAAACAACATTAAAATCCATTTTTTTAATGACAAATTGCTCAAACTCGATACTTTGTGGTCTATACTCACCAAATTAGTAAACATGGAGCACACTGGTTTTTGTAGAGACTACAAGGACATTTCTGGGGGATTGGACATAGAAATTATAGATTTGGAGGAGAAAATGTCAAACTCCCCATTTAACTTAACAATGAGGGAATTTGGACTCCAGAACCACCGACTGTGGTACCACGTCCACACCAGACATGTGATGTGTGTCCAAGAACATGCTGGAGTTTTTAGACAGTCAATTTACTATCCGATACCAGCAAATAGACTCACAGTTGGTATTAAATGTCAAAGTGGTGCAGTATTAATTTCAGTGATACTTCCGTCTGCATGTCACTAAATCTGAGTCCCTGATTGGGCAAAGTTCAACTGTTAATTGGCCATAGGTTTAGCATGAAAGCAGATGAACTTTTCAACCAACTTTTTATTGGAAGTGGCTGATTGAATGCACATTTTTGACGCCAAACGCAGCAACAGATGGTAGTTTAGCCCATAAACACCAGAGACGCTGGTGGCGACACCTACATAACCAACACATTCTCATTCCCAAGTCATAACATTTTGATTTTTTTTTACTTTTTGAGGTTTTTTGACGTGCTGGTTGTTCCAACTACATCAACGCTGCCTAACCTCCAGGCCACAAACTGGTACTAGTCCAGTACTGGGACATGGACCGCACCGGTATCCTAACCCTAACTTTAACCCAGTATTGAACGTGGATTGTTCCGGACTTGGATCAGTACCAGATCGGACACGGCACTAGGCGCAGACCAGACTAGGGTTAGTCCTGGTCGTGTCCCGAGGTTTGGTCTGCATTTGGTCTGCGTTCATTACCGCGTCCACCAAGACAACTGGACTCCTGATTTAGTGTCCAGATATGGTACTGATCCGCGTCTGGTATCAATCTGCGTTCAGTACTGAGTTAAGGTTAGGATACCTGCGTGGTCCACGTCCCGCTACCAGACCAGTATCAGTTCTGGATACCAAAATTCCGGTACTAAATGCCAACTAGACTAAAGTTGGTACTGGCCAAGTGTTACGGCCCTGGGCCGTTTGGGTCTGCTACTGCTGCATGTTCCTTTGCTCCTCCTCCTGCACAGGTGCTGCTGTTTCCAAATCAGAGGATGGAGATAAAAGATCCACCTTAGAGGTGCTTGAGAGAGACCCTTCTACGCCTGCCAGCCAGCTCCGTTGTTTGCAGCTCTGGTTCTCCTGGTCCTCCCTGCTCTGTTGGGTTTTTGTATGGACATTAAAAAAATACTTAGTGCTAAAAACCGGTTTGTCTCCCCTTTATTTGTTACGGTTCAGAGCCAGCCGTAACACCAAGTCCTGAGGTTTGGTCTGAATTCTGCCCATGTCCACCAACATGTCCGCCAAAACAACCAGACCCCTGATTTAACATCTGGAACCGGTACTTATCCCTGTATGGTTTCGATCCACGTTCATAACTGCGTTATGGTTAGGAGGGGCAGTCCACATCCCTGTACTGGACCAGTACCACTTCCAGACGCGGTACCAGATACCGACCAGACTAGGGTTAGTACTGGCCGTGTCCCGAGGTTTGGTCTGCGTTTGGTCCACGCTCATTACCATGTCCGGTATCGATTTGCGTTCAGAACTGGTTTATGGTTAGGATATACATCCACGTTCAAGAACCGGACCAGTACCAGAATGTTGCAGACCCTTGATTTAATTGGACCAGAAAGCATCCCAAAGAATGACAAGTTGGGGACGCCCAAAACGCCAAAAAGTAACGTTGAGGTATTCTTAAACAAATGAATGAGATGATAAAACACAAAATATTCGGCCGTTTACTCAACGACGTGAATACGGCGATTCAGAATCAGCTGGAATCACATTAATTGCGTAAACGGTTGAGGAGTCGATGGATTGTCAACACTGAAGCTAACGCTGTGGCGTGCGACCAGCTTCATCTCAGCTTCTGGAATCGTGGTAATAAACGGCGAGGAGGCAGCGGCAGAAGACTTTGTGTGTTTTGGGAGTGTCTTGGGTAGCGATGTTACATCAGATTCAGTCTCTCTCTGCCGGCAGCGAGCCTGGAGGAGCTGCCGTCACGCCCACGCACACATGCGCGCGTGCGCACACACATTACACTTGCTGAACCACAAAGCAGATCAAGTGTGCCTGGAGAGCTCTATAGAGAGGCCAGTTTTCCTCATTAGACCGTGTGTGCTCCGCTCTCCAAAAAAACCCCTCACTCTAATCACTGTCACCAGACCTCGGCTGAGAAACAGATAATTAACGTCGGGCCCTGCCTCCATCGGCCTCCACGCTAAACAGCTCCGCGTACATATGTGTGCACGTGTGCGTGGGCGTCTGCGTTTGTCTATTTGCAGTCTGTCGATGTAGGAGGCAACCGCCCCCCCTCCAATCTTCTCCCTGGAGGAACGTGGATGCTTAAGCCATCCACAACAACCATTTCTCTGCGGCTGGCGCTCAGAACAAACACAGCCCGGATCATCTTACAGCTTTTACAGCAGAAGATGCCACTTTCTGACGCTCGCTGCGCCTTCTGCCTCCACCGCCGACGTCTCGCCCCTCTGTGCTCCACGACTGCCCTTTTATTTCCCCTTCACCCATTTATTACACAGAATGGACTTCTTAATCGAATCCTTTGCGGAGCAGATTTATTTATGTTCTCTTTTTCCTTCCTAAAGGCAGTTATTAATATTATAAATATTTGATGATACTTTGCGTGACCCTGCATAGAATGACAGAGAGGAATTGAAGGTTAATGCTGGAGGGGTGGTGGGGGGGGCAGGCTGATTAAATGGTGGCCAAGTGGCAAAAAGCCTGCAATAAACTTTCTAATAAAACGGACTAAATAAATACTCCTGGCAGGAGAATTTTGTTATAGGAATTTAACAAGGTAATTTACAAAAAACACACATTTCCCTCCGTGCCCTTTGGTGATAACTAAACAGAAAAACGGTTGCAGTGTGTTTGCCCTGCTGCCTTCAGATATTTATCCAGGGGATTAGAGCCTCCGAACTCACCTCCTTCAGAACGTAAAAGTTTAATAAGAAAACTCAACAGTAATTTGTCCTCATTTATTTGTAAAAACGTCAGATTTTCATCTGTTACAGCACATGTGTCAAAGTCAAGGCCCGGGGGCCGGATCCGGCCCTCCAGATCATTTTATTTTATCGTTATTAATCATCCGATGTTATCTTGAGCTCATTTCTCACTTGTATAATTTTGACAAAATATATTTTTATGGATAGTAAAATATTGAAAGTTATTTAAGGTTTAAGTTGATTTATTCTGGAATAATATTCATACCTTTTTATTATTCATAATTATGTTAAAAAGTTACAGTTTTAAAGTTTTAACAGTTGACATTACGCTAGTTTTTTTTTTTACTATTTTTGCATTTAATAAGATTTTTTTAGGCCATTTTGGAGTTTGGCGAATGTTTCAACTACATGCTAACTGTTTTGGCCACTTTAGGCTTTTCTTTTTAAATTATAAGGCTGTTTGGAGTTAGGCTAATATCTACATGCTAGCTATTTTGGCTAATTTAGGCTTTTTTTGTGGCTGTTTTGGATTTTTTCCTTTCAGTTAGCGGTTTGTTTTCACTGCTATACGTGGTGCAGACCGCTAGCGTGTCATTGTAGTGTGATGACTAGAAAAGCAAAAACAACAATCCAGCAGCTCGTCTTTTTCTTGCTTTACTTCTTGTACATCGTCAATAATAGAAGTTTATTGTTGTTTGAAAGGAGATTGCGGGCGGCTAAGAGCTAACTTAGCGGAGCGCTATATTGGCGCTTTCTGCCAATCGATGGGTGGCTACAGCGGCTCTGCCCCAATCATTCCAATTGACCAAGAACTGAGGGAGACCCCTAAGAGGTACGGTTCGGTCCTGTGGGATTGGGGTCAATTGGACCCCACAAGATGGCGTGCTGAACTTTTTTATTCAATGGTTTTTGATTTCCATTGGTGTCCGTGGCAAACATGAAATCCTGTCAACCTTCATCCACGTTTGTCATTGGAGGGATCACACGTCAGTGTGAGGCTTGGGTCATCTGGACCCCATAAGACAGCACAGCGGTTAATGGGTCCATTTTACAATGGAAACGCTCAAAATACTGGGCTGGACAGCTCAGTGGTCTAAATTTGGTCCTGAACCTTGTGTTTGGTCTGCATTCAGACCACCATCAACCCAACCCGAATCAAGGGGTGTGAACAAAACCATGTGACTAAAGATTTCTTCATTGGCTGGAAATTACAAGGGCGGGAAAAAAATATTGACAACAGAAAGAATAGTGGAAGTCCGGAGGTTTGCAGCCCATGAGGAGAGTTCAAACTGCATATTTCTCTGACCAGTTTTTGTATCAATGTTAAGTATTACTCTTTTGCGTTGGTATGGTGGAGACATGCTGCGAGGCAGTTACTTGGGAGATGACGACTAAGAATATACTCTGATAGGTGTCTGTGATGTAGATTATTAAGAATCATCACATTTGCTATAAAGCAGATCTTTCATGTCGACGTACTAAGAGACTCAATGGTGGCGTTTCTTGGCATCACCTCAGCACAGACACAAGGACGGACAGAAACGTACCTTAAATGTACTTTTTACAGCATCTTTAAAATGTTTTACAATTAGATGGATATAAAATGGAGCCGCCATCTTTAGAGACCTGGACCAAAAAGTAATGCAAACGTTTAATGTAAGATGGCCCAGCCAAACCCTGGTTGAGTTTTTCCTCCACACAAAAACGCTCGTTGGTCATTCTCTGATACTGATAAGGAGTACTGCGGTCGCTCAGTTTCCTGTGCGTACTCTGTTGTCTTGATACTGTGTACTGTATTTAAGATGGTTAGTCCTGAAACCATGGAGACCACCTGCATCTCTGAATGAACTACAAGTTAAAAAGAAACGTTTTTTGATGAGGCTGCACTCATCCGACCACATTTCAACACCGTTTAATGTTCGGCCATTTTGGTCCAGTGGTTCCACTGCGAGCGTGGAGCCTATTCAGACCGAGGGAACTCAGAGTGAACCGGGCTCAGTTCGAATGGAAACACGGGTCAGAGAGCGGTTCCTGGTTCTGGACCAGGGTTATTGGGTGTATTCAGACTAAAACTTTGTTCCAGATTTAAGCGTGTCCAGTCTGAACACTCTCTCAGAGATATGCAGAACAAGTTGCTGCTGCTGAAGCTTTGATTTTGCTCAGCAATGTTGGACTGTAGTTATTCAGAAAATGAAGCTACATGAACAGCAGTGGAGCAGAAACACAACCTTGGCTGCTCTTGGGGCTAATGCACCAACAACTCACCAACCGTTTGGTACCAGAGCACATTGGGAGTTCAGATCAGTTGGAACACCTGGTCTACTTGCAGAAGTGTCCTATGTTCTCTGGAACCAAGAATGATCCAGCTGTGCTGTGAACGTTAGACGTGATATTAATGTCAACCGCTTTCCAGCAATCGCACGTTTGAGCAAAAGATCTTTAGGTCAACAAAGACTAAGTGATGCATCTGCGGATTTCAACCGTAAAATACCGCAAATGTAAACATGTAAGCGGCTTACGGAATGAGGACCACCATCACCAACTGCACTAGTTTACAGTTCCAGGACAGTAACGGTACAGGAGGGTTCTGAGACCTGCAGGGGTACAGACCACGGTGTGGAGCATTCTCTACAGGTCTGAACTGGGTCTTCCATCCTAGTCTCTGACTTTGTTCTGTTTCTTCTCTGCCCATCCCTACCTTTCATTGGTGAAAGACACCTGATTCAGGTCATCAGCAGAAGGAGGGGCAGAGATGCCTGAAGAACAACCATAAAAAACCCTCAGGAACCATCAAGACTAATTCCTTAATGACATATTAAAAGTTTGAGTGACACAGTTTTAGATCTAGACTGTTGAGGGTCTTCGTCACGTGTTTGTGGGTTACAGTTCCAACCTGTCTCTAACTCTTGTAGGTAGATGTTCCTGCATTTTAAGTTTAATCTCAGATATTTTGAGTAACTCCTTAATTTGCACATCAATGTCTAAAAGTTGGGCTTTCTCAGCCATTGGTTGTTGGCATCTACAACTCTCTGTAAAACACTTGAGGTCAGATCTCAGTTCAGACATTTAGCCTCTTGACTTCCTGGGTTTTCTGCACATGAAGTACAATCTATTTTTTTTAATATATATATATATATATATATATATATAATATTGCCATTGGTATCTCATTTCTATTGCATCTTCTGTTGGTCCAGAACCAAAGAACCCAACTGGATGAAACCCATCCCTCCCGGTTTGTCTTCACTTTCCCTTGTGGGTCGGGCGGGTTCTGTCTCTTAGAACCTCATCTGACCTGGTTCAGCCAATCAGGAGAAAGTTGGGATTGAACAGAAAACAGACGAAGATCTTTAGAACCAAGATTAGGAAGGTCTTTACGATTCCTCAAAAGATTATTTTGTGATCCATTTGTGAAGCGTCTTTTAATGATGACGATGTCGTTTTCTTAGACATAGTTTCCGCAGAGCGGCAGGAGTTCATTAGAAATTCGGATCTGTGTTGTGGGCGGGACTGTTGTCATGGAGTAAGCCTCCCCTTATTTCCCATCCTCCCTTTGTTTACATTCTCTCCCACTAGCTCACAGTCCCATCCTTACATCACTGGTGTGATAAAAATGGCGAGGAACATCAGATCAGTTTAGATCCAGATTCCAGCTCAGACGAGGAAAACAGACGTTCATGGATCTATTTGTCAGAATGGGGCGGAGCCGGGAACCGATTGTAGCAGGTAGTAGTAGCATCTGCTCCTGAAATGTCATTTTTTATCTTACTTTTGGTTATATACGTCCTCCATCGTCAGGAAAACGCCACAAGAGCATGTTAAAAGCATGAACTTGTTAGCAAACCTCCGACTTGCTGCTTCTGTTTGGATGCTACATGTTTTCATGTCTGAAAGTCAAACAATAGCGTCTGTGCTTTACATTCGGGATCCGCGGCTGCAGTCAGACGATAATCCGGCTGTATTTTCTCAGCAACACTTTTGTCCTAAGTTTGCCGTCTTCCCACAAAGCCAGCGTGACAGAATGTCTGGCTTTCAATCAAAGATAAAAGAAGATCTTCAATATTTGGAACACATGTCCTTCACGTCTGAATCGCGCCATTCACACAGTTTCTTTTTTCCAAACAGAAAGAGTGCGTCTTTGTGTGAGAACGCCGCAAAGCTTCAATTACAGCATCAGCCTCTCTGCAGCGCGGAGAACCGGAGAACATCCGATGGGTTTGGGATTGTAATTAGAAGTCTGCAAATGAGTAAATTCCATTTCTCATAATTCAAGAGGTTCAATTACTGGAAACCAATACCCCAAAGTTAGGTGGAGGGAAATGAAAGACCCCCCCCATCCCTTCCACAGAACATAATTTAATCAGCATTGAAGTGTTGCATGCAATATTTATCGACTCTCCAAATGTGTCTTTCTTTATACATTCAGTCGTGGCTGAATAAATGATTTGAAGCTGACATATATAATGCGACCTTGTCAGGAGCAGCCCCCCCCCCTCCACCACCTCCACCTTTTCTCATGCACGCTGTATAATTGAGCCTTTAGGGATGGATGGAACCATCCTCTCCACGATCAATAAATACATCCGAACTTCTGCAGTCATACTTTCAAAGATAAATGTAATTCAGTTCAGTTATTTTTCTGCATGAAAGCTAATAGAGAAAATACTTTCTGTTATTGGAATCTTCTCCACTAAATCCACATCTGCAGAAAAAGTTTCTGGACCGGTTCGGCCCGTTTGTTTCCAGCATCTTCAACCAAAAACGTCACTCTGAGGCCCAGAGTTCAGGAGGGCGTGAATGAGCGAGATTTAGAGAAAAACAGGAAACGATAAAACCCAGGAGTCAATTTGAAGCCTAAACGAGCTCATGTGATCCACGTTAAACGCAAACACTTCAGCTCTCAGCAGGAGTTTAGAGTCCCACAACAAATGGAATCCAGCGCGGGGTGTTTAACATATATATGTTTTCATTTCCCACATATGCTCATCAGATCGTCAAAGCAAGTGAGGCGCCGCACAATATCCTGGGCGAATGTAATATAGGCTGGAATGAAGCGGGCCGGCGTGATGCAGCATCAGGACCAATGGGAGCTCTTTAAATGAGAGTGTGGCTGTAAACACCACATCTCCCTCACACGCACACACAAGCGGCGGCATCACGAGCCAAGCTGATGACAAGTGGCGAGCAGCCCTCCAGTGCCTTTAATACAGCCAGAGCGTTCTCCAGGGGGAAATGCAATCTGAGTCCTGCGCTCTGATCCTCCGCCTGCACTTCCCATCATATCACCACGAGGAAATGGGAAATCGCCTCGGCCGCAGATGAACCGGGAACATAATCAAAAAAAACGCTGCAAATGGCGCAGATCAGCTCGCAGACCCCCCACCCCCCACCGCTGAGCACTAAATAATAATAGGCGGCGGGGACGGCGGCGGGATCCCTCTCTCCTTCCTGCGCCGGCGTGCGTTCACTCGCGGCAGCTTCAGAGCTTCCAGGAGTGAGCGGACAAAGAGGAAGTGCGGCGCAGCTTTGGCTCTGACCTTTTTGGGGGAAGAATCGTTTCCAAAAGTGTCACAAAGTGGGAAACGGGTCGGATGGACGGATCAGAACCGACACGAAATGTGCAGAAAAGACACAAAAGAAGATTTGTGTCTGACGGGAAGAGACAAAGACAGCTGAGCGAGTGACAAGTGTTTGAAGTGGAGGCTGGACACGTGCGCGCGTGTGCGTGTGTGTGTGTGTGTGTGTGTGTGCGTGACACAAAGTGTGTGCGACAGCCTTAAGCCTGAGTGAGAGGTGAAAGGACTGCTGTACTCACAGTTGTGCGGTGGTTTCCCTGTGGTCTGCCGGCGTGTCACAGTTTCATCCTCTCAGCGTCTCTCCCTGGGCTGGGCTGCCTCTTCCTCTTCTGACCGAAAGGTGTGAGGAGGAGGAGGAGGAGGGGATGCTCAGATTGAGCGCTAAGGAATGAAAAGCAGAGAGAGAGAGTGTGAGCGGGCGAGCGGGAAGGATGAAGAGAGAGCGGCGTGGATGGAGGGGGGGCGAGCGAGCGGCGGCTTGTGATTGGCCTGTCAGTCCGGGAGAGGGAGCTCGGATCTGGACGGGCGGCCGGACCCGTTTGTGTTGTACAAACACACAACTGTGAAGTACACAACATGACAGCTTCAAGCATCAATGACATGCAGTGAGGGGGGGGGGCACACCTCCCATTCACACAAACCCCCCCCCTCCAATTACCAGATGTATGAAGCGACTCTGAACGCATCTCCTCTCCTTTAAGCGAGTCATAACGTGGGCAGCCCGTTTATGGCGAGACTGGACTCCAATTAGCCAATCGCGGGTCAGAGATCAGGCTGGAAGAGAGGGAGCATGAGGACGTCTCATCCTGAACCTCACGACAAACGGCAGGAAAAAAGGAGATTACAGTTATGGGCTCAGATCAGGATCAGCCTAAAGAGAACGAAAAAATAGATTGTAAAGTTAACAGAAAAATATTAAGAGCAGTTTTAAACTCAAACATACATAATAGCTGCATTAACTGAAATTATGCAAACTGCTTTTTAGACAATTATCTTAATGGAAACACCACAACTGCGAAAAAAAAACTCAAATTTATGGTTAAAAAAATAGTACTCAGGAGGTGTTTTTTTGATTTATTGAAAATTTTAAGAAATAATAATAAAAAATATTGAAAATGTAAATTTGAAACTTGCAAAAATGTTTTTATTGAACTAAAAGTGTTAGAAAAAATGTTTATCTGTACTTTCAACTTTCCTCAACTTTCCTTTTTTCTCTGCTTTCAGTTTCAATTCAAATTTTCAAGTTTTCGCTGTCGAGCTGATCCTATTTTTACATGGGGGCGGGGCTTTGAGCTGATTGGCTACCGGGACATGTTTCCCACGAGGACTCCTCACTGAAGGTCCTCTGGTCACATCCAAGATGGCGCCAGAATCAATCAATCAATCGTAACTGAAGCCGGTTTCGTAAGCGGAATTTCCTAAACTTTAGAAAACCCTTTCAAATTGTATTTTAAAACCTTTTCTGAACTTCAGCTCTTACTCCTCTGAAGGTGGATAAACTGTTACTGCTTTTTTCTCCGTGAATCAGCTAATTGGAGCCCCAAAGACTATTTTTTCCTCCTTGACCAGGGGTCTCAAACTCGCGGCCCGCGGGCCATTTGCGGCCCGCAGGATGATGATTTGCGGCCCGCGTCTTCATATGAAAGATTAC
>NC_050519.1:1036891-1046699 GCF_002922805.2 Oryzias melastigma
TGATCCTGTAACAATGATCTAATCTGTAATTCATTGGCTGCTGCCCCCTCCCCCGCCCCCCAGGAGGAGGGGGGGGGGTGTTTGATGGAGTGGCTCTGAGACTTCTTGGCATTCACCTCGGCTCGGGCCGGACCGCGGCGGGAACTGGGGGCCCGCGCCACCGCCGGGACCCCGCCGTGCCTGCGGCAAGAACACAACCTGAGCGGCGCCGGTTTGTTTGGTTTACGAGCACCAGGACACAGAGCCACAGCTGGGGTGCAAAAAAAACAAAAGAAAAGTGCAGAAACAGCAGCTCCTCTGCTGGGAGAGAATTTTTTACCCCCTTAATTGAATTATGTCAATTCCATTTGCTTAATGAAGGGGAGGGGGGCGGGCTGCCCTTTCTGGGGGCTTCAGGCTAACAATCACATTGAGACGAGGCAGGTGGGGGCGGTTGAACCGGAGTCACGCCACGGCAGCAGCGCCGCATGTGGTCTGTCCGCACCGCTCAGCCTCACCGCTCTGACCTGCAGCGGCGGCCATGTTTGTTGTTTCAGAGCCGGTTACCCGGCAACACGTCAACACGTCTTCACCTGGAGGTGCCGAAGCATCTGCACACTGTGGATTCCCGTCACTGGAATTATTCTAATCTGCAGAAAATGCTGCAGATTTGACACAAATGTGAAGTTTTTAAGGATTGTGTTTGTTTAGGAAGTAAAGCTGGTAAACCAGAAGCCGCCGTGTGATGAAGATGTTCCTCAATACTTCTCATTTTTAAGTACCAACATCTTCCGAGTCTTTCCTTTGTGGTTTGTTTTCTTCTCTAGATTTCAGGTCCTAAAAAGCGTCAGACTAAAGTCCAAACTTTGATCAGATCCTTCAGTAATTGTTTTACTTTTGAAGGTTTCTGTCATTTCTGTGATTGTTCTGCTGAAGAACCAAAGAGGGTTCAGAGTTTTAGCTGATAAACTGATTCCTTCAGGCTCTGAAAAATAAATGATACCATACCATAACACTACCACCACCGTGTTTTCAATGTTCTTTCTAAAACTCCTAGTTTGAACGTTTTTCTTGCGTCTCATCAGAACATCAGTCCAGAAGTTCCTCTGCGTTCTCGTCTTCCTCCTTCACGGTCAGTAGTGTAAGACTCTTCTACTCAGTAAAACTGTGGCAACAAAATAAAAAAAGAATTAAACTCTACTAAAATAATCATTTAAGATTGAAACAAGAACATTTTTTCTCTACGAAGAATAAAGTTTTTACAGCAGTAGTTCTAAAAACTACTAGAAATTAGTTTTTCCAATGAAACAATTTTAGAGAATTTAGTTTGACTTTTTTCTATTTCAGGGTCACGAGTTACGTCATGTGATGTTTTGTTACTTATGATTCTTAAAGACCTGAACATGTGTTGGTAAGGTATAAATATCTGATTAGAAGTTATGAACCAGATAATGATAATTCACGTTCGGTAGAGCCGGATGGGATTATATAAGTTCACTTCCTCCCTCTCCCTTTCTAGAAATCTATAATTTGATACTTAGTTATCCTGTGTCTGACATGCTTTGATTGCTTGAAATAAACCATCAAATCAAACATAACCTTAAAAAATTAGGTTATTCGACAAAATGTATTAGCATTTACAACAATTTTTGGAAATGATTAAGTTGCTTAGTTACTACAGCCGTCAACGCCAAAGATCGGGGTACCAAACTGGTTCTGTTGGTGGAGACACTATGGTTGAAGGTTCTCCAGTCTTCGGATGTCTCCATGTTTGGTAAACTTGGACGTTCTCTGGAGTAAAAGGTGGATCAGAAAACCGACCCGTTCCTGGGGATGAGGGTTGAAGAGCTGCAGAGGTTATGGTGTAACCGTAACCTGAAGATGATCCGGATGGACGAGGAGAGCTCTGCGGAGAGCCAACGGTGGAGGACAAAGCTTGGCAGGCAGACAGAGGAAGCACCATCAAGAAGAGCTGGAAACAAGAGGACGAGCTGGAAGCCAGAAGTGAGATTTGGCCGACTCACTGAGAGGTTGTTCGGGGTTTGAAACCGTCCATGTTTAACTCCACCCAATGATTCCCGCCAAAATCTGCCATGAGAAAACCCAAGAAAGCTTCGTCCGGATGTGTCATCAGCTCTCATTGTGGATCTCTAGAGAGTCAGACGATGGTTTTCAATCCCCACAGAGCCAAGAACCCATGGATGAAGACGTTTTCAGTCGGGCTTTGAAGAGACGGCTCAGCGAGGGTCCATCACCTCCAGGAAAGTCTCGTTTTGGAGCAGAAACTCCAGAAGAACGACCACCAACCGACAGCAGCGCAGAGCTCTGATCTGGACGCAGCGGCATCGTGACATCTGTAATGAGTCTGGTTGATGTCTTCTGCTCCGTCTGTGCTGCTTTCACACAGGTGGGTCAGGAACTGCACATTTATAAATTAACTGCAACGATCCGCCTTAAAATCCACCAAACATCCAGGATGAACAGACAAGGAAGATGCAGAAAAACAAAAATGTTTCAAAGAATCCTTGATCTGTTTCAGAAATGTAGTTAGAATGAGGATGAGGAGGATGGTAGAAGGTCAGGACTTTGACCCAGATCACCTGGATAAACTGAACCAGTCTGTCCTGGATTTACTGGATTTCTTATGATGTTACGGAACTAAGAAACAGATGTTGTGATTAAAAGTTTGATATTTTTCTACCATTTTAAACTTAAAGCTGTGGGAGGACAAACATTTTTTTATCTCAGTTTAATCTAATGTAACCCCACTGGAATGCACAACATTAAAGAGTGATTAGTTCTGAATTAAACTTTATTTTCCTGTTTGCATAAAACACCTAAAACTGAGAGAATTCTATAATAGCATGTTTATATAACTTCTCACAGAAATGACCAACATTATATTACACTTTAAAGGAGAAATAAACATTACTGCACGCTCAGGCTTTATTGGATTTTCTAATGTCTAAAACAAAACTTCAAAAACTTCAGTTTTATTGATTTATTTTCAGGGAAAAATATTATTTCAGTTTAGTTTTTAGTCAAATGGGTTTAATTTCTTTTATGTTTTGTTTAAGTTACAAATATTTGAACCTAATTTCCATTTTTCCCCAAAGTTTTTTGCATCTAAAGTTGAATTAATTGTTTAAAACAAATGTTATTAGAAAATATATTTGAGTTGGAAACATTTCTCGGACTAAACTCGTGTATCTCTCTTAATAAAAACAAACTTTGACGTCATTTTAAGTGTTTATGACGCCTCGATTATTGCAGGAGTTACGATTTAAAAATCAGTGAATCAGAATTCTAAATGTTTTAAGGCAGTAAAACTTCACTGTTTTTACACGTTTCAACTCTCAAAGCTTCATTTCTCTTCTCTCTACTCATCAGCTGATTTACGTTGTTAACCAGGAGTTTACTACTGACTATTGTTTACAAAGGCCTAATGAATAACCTGCTTACAAGTTTAAATTTATTAAGTATATTTGTCAACATTATATTGAGTTTTTTTCAGCACCTCATCTAAAGTGTTACCCAAAAATGTTGGGATCAATTTTCTTTAAAGATAAAAGAAAAGTCAGTTTAAGAATCACATCTGTTGTGAGTGTTTTCTAGTTGTTGTATTTCTATTGTTGCTGCGTCTTCATTTATGATCTTCTGGAACTGCATCAGCAGAACTTTGAGGATGAAAACAGTGGAGGATATTTCCAGGATTAAATGATCCAAAAGCAGAAATGTTTGTTTTTGTTTCCTGTTGGAGTTAACCAGGAAGTAAACTGAAACATTTGATTGAGTGACAAATGTAACTTCATTTCTGTATCCGTTTGATTGAGTCTGATCGTCTGATTCTAAATGAAATGATGGTGACTCAATAGTTTCTTTTGTATTCAACCATAAAGCAAACATTTAAATGATAGATATAAAATGGTAAGAATTGGGGTTTGATCTGTGAATCATTTGTCTTAATTCGTGAATAATCATCCACTGTCCTGGTTTTGGTTACATTTCAGATGATGTTTTAAATATTTTCTATAAGGTTTGATTGTGTTATTATTTACCCACAGAGGCCACGTTGGTTTGTTCCATCCAGAAGCGAAATCCTGAAATGTTTTTAAAAGGGTTGGGAAAAGAAAAAAAAATAAAATAAAATAAATAAAATAACTAATTAATCACAATTAACTGTTTTTTGTTATAGTACTTTCCAGATACTTATTATCTTAACTTATTATCTGTTTATAATCACAATATGAATTATTATATTTAGAACATTTAGCTTTAATTATGGCTGTCAACCAACTAAAATGAAAAATATACACACAATCACACTTTAGTCTTGTGATTAATCACTAATCACTAATAATCACAATGTTTTATTGGGTCAATTTTAAGAAAGTAAACAGCCTTTGAACAGAATCAGGCCAGAGACATTTTTCCTTCATTATTACTGTCTGAATTTGTTTCATTTATCAAGTGTTAACCCAGAAGTGTAATTCGTGAGTACGAAACACATCAACAGTAAAAGAAGCAGAACTCTAAAAACTCGTACACATATATTATTAAGCTGCGTTAATTAATATTGAGCCATTAATTTGAGTTAGATAATTCCGTTGTTCACAGCCTTTCTTTAACTATAAAGTTGAAACTGGTTGAAGGATCTGAACCGTTTATGCGATAAACCCCCAGACCCGTGTGGAGGAGTGAGGCACCTTCCCCACGGCGGGCGGGGGGTTCAGGTGTGTGCGTGATGGCCGCCACACTCATGCAGGAACAGTGTGATTGCTCTGCTTCGCTCGTTTAGCACTTCTAAGGCAGAGATCCCCAGAGGCCAGCCATCACATCCAGTTACCGCGGCGCGCCGACACGGCCGAGCCCCACCTGGCCGCTTTCACCTCGATCTGCAGGAGGCAAGGGGGGGCGCCGGCACCATGACGCCCCCTCACACACATCATTCATCCCAGATCAAAGATGTGGTGGTATCGCACACAGAAGATCAGCAGGTCTGGTAAATAGGTAACCACAAAAGTTGAGCCGGCGGTGACTTCCTGCTCGGCTGTCACACTTCAGCTCCTCCTGGGAGGCGCCGGTCCCCGGGCTGGTAATCCTGGAAGAGTGGAGGGAAAATGATCCCCCCCCCGCTAACTTTAACAAATTTGCTGTAATTAACATAAAATGAGTAGAACGTGTCAGCTCGCGAGCGCCGGCGAGGAAACAGATGGCACGCCAGCAAAACCGCTTCATTACCAGATACTCCTAAAGAAGGGGGCTAATGAGACTGTTGAGTCATGCTGATGGCATCAGGTGCTGAGGGGGGGCTGCAGCGGCACGCTCGCTCAGAGGAACCCCCCCCCAACAGATGCAGCCAACAGATCGCTGCTCTGGGACTGGGGATGGGGGGGTCCGGGGCTCGGCCTGCGATTAGCGAGCCCCCCCGCCACTGGTTGACATGGGATGCAATTATAACCCCCCCCCAAAGGCGTGCTGTCAGCACTGGCTGATGTGTGGCACTGCCGCAGGTGTCTCAGGTGTTTATGCGAGCACAAAAATGGCAAAAGTGACCTCCGACCTTCTGCACATGCTTAGTGCGGCCTGTTGGGGGAAAGCTGGTTTTACCCTGAAGCTAACGGCTAATGCTAACGCTCCTCCATCAGCCTCCGTGTGGCCAGCAGAGCCAATGAGATCCACAGTAAACGTCCGCCTTCGTCGTCCTCGTCTTTATGGCTTCTCTGCACGCCACAAATCAAACCTGGGCTCTGGGAGAGCAGATTAAAGTGAATTATACGTCCTCCTCTGGCAGATTCCCGTTTATCCGTCAGCGTGAGGCAGAAACTGCTCCTCTATGGGGGGAGTTGTTTTAACAAAAGACAAATTTGTCCAATTCTTTCTTATAGGATCAAAACTATTTCCTTGCCCCTCCCCCCCAAGGAAATCCAACTTCCACACTACCATCTATTGATTATCAGAGGGGATTCCTCACTTCTGATTGCTTCTCTTAATGTGAGGGAGGGTGAGGTAGTATAAAAAAAATACAAATGTATATATTTTTTTTCTTTTTATTACTTAAAAACTACGTATTTTCCCCTCCCCCACTTGGGTTGGAAATCAAACTTCCAAACAACCATCTAGTGATCGTCAGAGGTGATTCTTTATTTTTAGTGTGTTTGGGGGGGTCATTTTCATAAAAGACAAACTTGTTGATTCTTTCTATTTATTACATCAAAACTACTTATATGCCCCTCCCCCATTTGGAAATTAAACTTCCACACTACCATCTGGTGATCATCAAGAGGTGATTCTTTACGCCCCATATTTCCTTTTAATGCCGGGGGGGTTCTTTTAAGCAAAAAACAAATTTGTTTCAATCTTTTTCGTTATTTGATCAAAACTACTTCCTTGCCCCTCCCCCCTTAGAAATCAAACTTCCACACTACCATCTGGTGAACGTCTGAGGTGATTCTTCCCTTCCAATTTATCGTTTTGATACGGAGGGAGGGGACTTCTGCTGGATGGTTGGCATGTGCCCCCCATGTCCCCCACCTGAAGGCCCCACTGTGATCGCACAGCAGGCGGGAGTGTGACCCCGCCCCGACCCGAGCACTTCAGAGCGCCGCACCCCGACCGAGGGGGTCTGATTTAACCGGAGGAACAAGAGCTAATTAAACGGGCTCTGATCAGAGAGTCAATTATTTAACGCTCCTCTTCAGATCCCCCAATCAGACACCCCCTCTCTGCCCCCCTCCCGCTCTTTGCTTAGAGTCTTTTTACAGCGTCGGCACGACGGCTCTTTCATCTCTTAAATGGTGCCATTCAGCAGCCGCGCCGCAGTCGTCAAACAGTCACGGCGACGAATGTAGGGCCGCGTCCTCCCCCCAGATAACGCCGCGTGTCAACGCAAGACAAGGAGGGGCACACCCACGTCCTTTCAGGCCCACAAAGAGCGGCTGACAGAAATATCTCTGCGCGGATAAATTCAACAATGGGGGAAATGTTTGGGTCCTTCTGCTTTAATGGCTTTCTGTGAGAGTCACCCCTAAACCGCGGGTTTTGAAATAAATAACCCTTCGCTTTCAGCGGCGGCTGCGACTCAAAGCGTATGACCGCAGGTTCACAGGGAAACTCGTGTATTCATTCACCCAGCAGGGGATGGCATTTTCCATTTCTTTTCTGCAGTGTTTGGGTCTCTCTTTCTGACAGCAGCGCTCTCTCTGGACCAATTTCAGACTTTGTGATCACCCGCCGCACATCTTTCAGCGCCAACAGAGGGCTAACCGCAAAACAAGCTCACAGAAAATCACTGACCTTCAGCAGAGAGGGGGGAGAAGAAAGGCCTGCCGCCTTATAAACATTAAAATATGCATTTACAATCTGTCAAACAATTAACCTTGAGAAAAGCTCAGAGCTACCACAGCAAGGGAGCACCTGAATGTTGCACAACATCCGGAGGGTTCAGGCCAACAGCATCAGGCCAATCACAACTTTAACCCCCTCCCCGTTCTGGGAAATTTCCCAAAAACGCCGACCTGCCTGCTAAGAAAGCAAATGACATGCAGATGAACCCGGAGCTTCATGCAGCAAAACATGCATTCATAACTCCATTCATCCAAGGTTCCACTGCACCAGCGGCTTCTGTTTTAGAGCAACTCCGGTTTTGAATTCAAACCATTAAAAATAGATTTGTTTGGTACATTTCTGTTCATTCCAGCTGATTTTCAGTGACTCATGTGTAGAAAACCTTCCACTTGTGTGCAGGTAAACCCACCAACTCTTACATGGAGACACAAATTCAGTCTTTCAATTAAAACTGATGTTTTTTTCCTTCTTAAAAGGTATCAAAAACTGTTTTTCATCAGTTAATTCTTAATAAGAAACAACTGCTATGATGTCCTCTGTTAAGGCACTGACCAATATACACGTTTGAATACGGACAATAGAAATATGTTGGAGCTTGTTTGATTGATACAGTTGACAAAGGACTAAACTGACTGAAATGTGCTTGAAAAACAGGAAGTATTTTGTGTAAATTGGTAACTTCCCATCTGAGCCAACAGAAATTACATGTGGAGTTCCCCAAGGCTCCATCCTGGGGCCACTTCTGTTTAACATCTAGATGCTCCCACTGGCCCAGGTTATAAAGAACAACATAGGTTACCATAGCTATGCAGATGACACACAGATATAAATTAGAAGTATATATTAGAAGTATATATTCAGAACTGCTCGAGTTCTCTAGGACCAAAACAGCAGACCACAATATGTCCCAAGGATAGACTTGGATAGACTTTAAAGTTCTGTTTCTGGTTTATAAAGCTTTGGATGGTTTAGCACCAGAACACATGACTGACCTCTGGACCCGGTATGTACCAGCCAGACCTCTCCAAGATTCTAGATCTGGTCTTTTGTCAGTTCTAGTGTCCAAAGCAAACATGGGGAAGCTAAATTCAGCTTCTATGATCCACAGATCTAGACTTCTAGAAAAGAATCAGATCAGAAGAAACAGTGTATTTAAATCCAGGTTAAAGACCCATCGGTTCTCTGCTGTATTTGATGTGTTATTTAAATATTTACATTCACACTGTTACTCGACTATAAATTATAAAACAGTCGTCGTTATGTTTAAAGCCAGAAACAACTTACTTCCAGTAAACATACAACAAATGTTCAAGGACAGAAATGGAGGTTATGATTTAAGAAAACAGCTGAATTTCAAAAAGCAATGTCTTCGTACAACAAAAAAGAAAATGTGCCTATCAGTTTGTGGTGTGGATTCATGGAATAAAGGTTTAAAACAAAGCAAAAGGTTACATTTATTTAAAAAAAACACACAAGATGTCACTGCTGAATCTTTACCAGGCGTGAAATAATCATTAGAAACATTTGAATAGTAATGTCATTGTGCATAGGTGTCATAGAAGGTCATTTTAAGTGTTTTTGAGAAAAAGATGTAGACATATGTAACATAAGGTGTTACAAAAGGGGTGGGACTACACCTTTTTATTTTAAAATTCTCGTGACCCAGAGTTCAGGACCGTAGGCGAGTACTGGAACAAAGATCCACCAGTAAGTTGAGAGCTCCACTTTCTGACTCAGCTATCTGCTCACCACAATGGACATGGACACACCGTTCCAATCCACCGTTTGCTTTCATGCTCCAATCTTCTCTCGCCTGTAAGTAAGACCCAAGGACATCTAAAGCTCCCCCCCACCCAGAGAGGATGAACTACCTTTCTCTGGCCTCAGACTTGGCAGTAATGACCCTCATCCCAATCACTTCACACTCTCCCCAAATCGCCCCAATGCATGCTGGAGGTCCTGGCTGGATGAACCCAACAACACAACATGTATGGAGCTCTGAGGTTCTATTATTCCTCCCTCCATTCTTTATCGTCTATTTTTCATGTAGTTCTCCATGCCACTGTTTGGTGCAGTGGGATTCATGTGTTTTCCCTCTTCCAGATTCCAGGTGGATCATCTGTGCTCCTGTTTTTGGACCGTGGACCTCGCCTCTGGCTGGACTTGCGCCCCCAGCTGTCTAAGTTCCATCTGCTGCTCTATTCAAATACGTAGTTGTAGAGGTCATCTTCTTGGCCGCTTTGTCCCTTTTGGTTTCTGTTTTTGTACTATTACTGGTTCTGGAGTCCGTTGAGACAACTGTATTGTGATATTGGGGTTTATAACTAAAACTGAATTGATTGTGTTAAATATCATCTGCAAAGAGCAGAGATGAGATCATTTGGTCCCCAAAATCAGACAGTTTTGCTCTTCCATTACCAGAGATCACCGAAAACGACTACAAAGTCAAGTCATCGTTGAACTCTAGTTTTACATTTTTAGT
>NC_050519.1:1046853-1050296 GCF_002922805.2 Oryzias melastigma
TTTTAATCAAACAGAAAACTATTAAACAAATTAGATTCTTTTAAATCACATTGTTTCTCCCAAGCAAATCAATCCTTCTCTACAAATACATGTTCACATTGTTTTTCCACTCTAAAAGAAGGTTTTGCATTTCTTTAAAATGATAAAATATTTATTGCTATTATTAATGTTTTGGAACCCAATAATGAGACACTAACACATTCACTTATGGAATTGGTTTCCAACTGTTTTTATAGTCATTATTCCAAAATGTAAGAATGAGAATAAATTAATGCATTAAATTGTAATTGTAAATTGTAATTGTAATTAATTCTTAGAATCCATCCATCCATCTACTTGACCGCTTCTTCCCTTTCGGGGTCGCGGGGTGCCGGAGCCTATCCCGGCTGCTGATGGGCGAAGGCGGGGTACACCCCGGACAGGTCGCCAGTCCGTCGCAGGGCATTCTTAGAATCCTCAAGGATATTTTAAAACATGCTTTCAGTTTAAGTCAGAGAACCATTTTTAAGAACTATGACTGTTAGAAATCAGACATTCATATAAAATAATTGTAATCTTTTCCTTGTTGCTTTTCAGCCTTAAGTTACATATTTGGCTTTAAAAACATGATTTAAAAGTTAAAGATTCAACATTTTGAGAATAAAAAAGGAAATTCAAGGAAATTGAAAAAAAAAATCTTTATAAAATTCCTTCTAGTCTTCATAGAGGTGCAGGTTTTGACCTTCACAGTAGATTTGACAAAATAAATGATCTTCATTATTTCTATTCCATCACTTCTATTAAACTCAAATATTTCCAGATTTTATTCTCAAACATTTTTCAACCCTTTATTTGAAACTAAATAATTTCACATTGAAAGCTTCATGGAATAAAGCATCTCTGCTGCGGTTCATGATGAACTCTGACGAAGCTTTGAAGGTTCACGACTGTCAGGAAACGTTTAGACTAGAACTGCTGTGCGGCCGACAGCTCTGCCCCATCCGGAGGAGTCTGAGGCGCTTCGTCTGGTTTTTGTGTTTACGTCGAGGCGTGAAGTTTGACATTCCTCCGGTGATTCCAGGACGCCGGCTTGGCTTTGAAGCCGCTGATGGGATTCGTCCTTCAACTGATTTCTTTCTCACCGTTATTTTTCAAGTACGTTCGAGGAGAAGTCTTCAAATAAAGGCGAGCGTTCCTTTTCTGGAGACGTTTTCTCGGCTGCTGCAGGAGGTCAGCAGTCTGAGGCTTCAGTGAAGAAACGTTTCTGTTTCAGGGTTTAGTCTAAAACTGAAGTCAGTCCGTTCATCAGAGAGAACAGAGACCTGCTGCTGCTGAAGCTTCTCCATCAGGTCTGAGCATGCTCCTGCAGAAACATCTCGTCTTAGAAATGTTCCTGTAATTGAGTGAATGCTTAGGAAGCATTCGGGATGTAAAAACTCTGTCGCACTTTCAGAGATTTCAGCAATCTTGGTATCAAAACGTTCAGTCTTCAAATTTCAAAATTTTAAGCAGATTAGCAACAAACCTTTAAATGTATTCATGGGCTATATTTTAATCTTTTATAGTTTTTTTTTAGTTCATGCTAATGTTTTCAGATAATTTGTTATCTACTAGGTTTCATAGGTTAATTAATCGTTTACTTCTATTTTAGCGTCAGGCTAACTTTTGTGACGAATTTAGTCAACTGAGGACTTTTTGGCAGTTTTGGAGTTTACCCAGTAATTAAGCCATGTGCTAGCTTCTTTTTTTGGCTAATTTTGCACCTACTGGGGTTTTTTAGGCTAATGTTGAGTTTAGCTAATTATTTAGCATCATGCAAATGTTTATGGCTAATTTGTTATCTACTTATTTAGAGTTTAGGTTCTATTTTTGCATCAGGTTAACTTTTTGACTCATTTAGTTTATTGAGGAATTTTAGGCTATTTTGGAGTTTAGCTAGTATTTAAGCAATATACTAGCTTTTTGGTTAACTTGGCATTTATTGAGGCTTTTTATGCAAATTTAGAGTTTAATATTTTAGGAACATGCTAACCTTTTTGGTTAATTTGTTCTCTATTAAAGTTTTCATAGGCAAAATTAGAGTTTAGCCTCTAGCAACTCTAGCTTTAACTTATTTAGTTTAATGAGGAAGCTTAGGGTATTTTGGAGCTAGTAATTAAGCAATATACTAGCTTTTAGGCTAATTTGGCATTTACTGAGGCTTTTTGCGCTAATTTAGAGTTTAATATTTAAAGCAAACATGCTAACCTTTTTGGCTGATTTGTTATCTACTGAGGCTTTTTTAGGCCAATTTAAAGTTTAGCTTCTATTTTAGCAACAAGCTAATGTTTTTTACTAATTTAGTTTACTCAGGAATTTTAGGCTATTTTGGAGTTTAGCTAGTATTTAAGACATTTGGCTAATTTGGCATTTACTGAGGCTTTTTAGGCTAATTTAGAGTTTAGCTCATATTTTAGTAAATATTTTTTTAATTGGCATGTATTAGGGATTTTAAAACAATTTTACTACAAATTTTTCAGAAATTTAGGTCAACTTTAGAGCTCTTTCATAGTTCTTTAACGGAATCTCCAGTCTTTTAGAAAATTTAACATTTAGCAAATAGTTTTTGCATTTTTAGCAAATCCCATCAGCAATTAAAGTAAATTGCGACACCATTTTCAGCAAAAAGCTTCAGCATCTTCCGCGACTACTTTCAGCAAAAAGAATTCACACTAGCATCATTGCAGGAAATGCAACCTTTCTAGTTCATTCTAAGGCTGCAGGTTCAGGTGAAGTTTGGACAACCTGCTCTTGAACGAGATCTTATCCTCAGGAGGTTTAGAATTCTTCTAATATATAAGTAAATGGTCTGGGCGTGGCTGAGCTCTGTGGGAGGAGCATCTTGTGAAGCTGAATGGACTGGTGGGATCTTTAATGCTAACAACATTCATGCCGTTTCTCCAGGTTTTATTCTGTGCTGCAGAGAGCCCAGAAAAATGCAGATTTTATTCATTTCAGACACAAAGGAAAAGTGACAGACTCGGATATTTGGGAAAATTCTTTGTTTGAAATGATTCAAGTCTATATCTATATTTAAATCCACATCCAGTCATCCTCCTGTGGAGATGAGCTGAATTCCAGTTTCTCTCTTTTGAATGTTATTTTCATCATGGTCAAAAACAAGTCCCTACACTGCAATATTCATATTTAGAACCGGAGCATCGTTGTCATGGAAACATAAGTCAGTTAGTACATGTGCAGCCTTGACATAACGGCGTGTAAAGAAGTCTAGGGACACGTAAGGCGTCTTTCCACAGCCTCTCCGACTCGCTTTGATTTTTAATACATTTGACAGA
Source organism: Oryzias melastigma (assembly GCF_002922805.2). Classification (NCBI taxonomy): domain Eukaryota; kingdom Metazoa; phylum Chordata; class Actinopteri; order Beloniformes; family Adrianichthyidae; genus Oryzias; species Oryzias melastigma. The sequence goes on from NC_050519.1 coordinate 1,050,168, forward strand.
AACTACATTTGAAACGGATCAAACCAATCTCTGTCCCGACTGGAAGCTTTTCTTCCACTGAATTAAAAACAAAATGTGTACGTTCGTCTGGCAGACATCTTGCATGGTGGTTCTTTTTATCAAGCTTAA
>NC_050519.1:1050331-1052535 GCF_002922805.2 Oryzias melastigma
AAAAAATCCAGAGTGAGAAAACCTGATTTTGTCATTTTTATGAATGCTAGCAGAACTATTATTCTCTAAGCAGGTCAGAGGCTGCAGACGCTGAAGTTTGTCCTTTCAGCAGCAAATGTTTTCTTGGTGAGAACAAAGACGTCTTTGGTGTGGAAGTGAAGCTCAACGTTTGCATTGAGGAGTCGGTTTGGGTCACAACCGCTCGGTTCCAAACCTCTCGGATAATCCCAGTTCTGGATGGAGTGGATCTCAGAACAACTCGGAGGGGGACAGATTTTGGAAGCAAGTAAAGCAATGGTCACACGCATGAGGGTTGGGGTGTGGGGTTGTCTGGGTTCGTGGAGGGTCGTAGAGGAGTGGCCGGATCTTAAGGGGCCCACAGGTGTGTCTTGCAGTTCCCTTGAGGCCCGTAGGACCACCTCAATGGAACCTACCATTGCAGTGCATCTGGTAATCGTGAAGTATTCGTGAGGATAACGGAAGTTTCCCACACATATGACGTAGAGGTGACTAGGGTTGGGCACTGATTAGGTTAAAGAGGTTCTATAGTTTCAGTTCCTAATCGGTGCCAATTTTGGTATTCAGCAACAAAAATTAATGCCTACATCTTCCCAAACCAACACATTTTCATTCCCAAGTCGTCACACATGGTTAAGACCCCCGCATCAGAAATGGAGGTCTTGGATGTTATTTTTTTTTTATCGACATGCTGGCTGTTTCTATTATCTCCCTCCGCTTGGAGGGTCGGATTTAAAAAATACATTTCCTGGACTCACTCACACTTAGACTTCCCTTCAAATGGAGGGGAAGGGAGACGGGAAGAGGTTGGATCAGGTCGTTTCTCCTTCATGATCATGTTTACAACAGTTGGTACTTTGGTGTTTGGAAGCGGACGCTACCCACACATCACTACCAAATCCAATTCCCTGATTGGTCACAGTGTGAAAAAGTTCAACCGGTTGATTTTTTTCAGGGTGGAGTCGATGAACGCCTGATTTGTATGTAGAACCAACGACTGGACTTAAAAACTTGCATTGCAATGCGCGATCAAGGGTGTTCTGGATGTGGTAGCCCAAAATTCTGGTGTTTCTCTGGATATTTAGCTCCACTTTTTACATTCTTTGACTACCACGACTCTTTACCCCTTTACTCAATTTCAATGGATTCTGAAGTGAAGAAAAGCAGCCTCGCAGTGATATGCAACACCATGTAAATCAGTTCATTCTGTGCAGAGAAAAATCAGCTTTGCACTCTTATAAAAAGCTGCTTTTTCTGCGTCAGAATCAGCTGATTCACAATGATCACCAGAATTATGTTTCCACTGAGCGGTCCAGACCGGACTGAAAATTGACCCTTTAAGCAGGACTGACTGGTACCATTTCTAGACCCCCGTTGGTTGCAGGTCCATAGAAAAATGGTATAGACCAGTGAGAGCGGAGCTTCTGCCATCACATGATGTAACCCATTGAACGGTGGAAAGGTTTTACGAGAACAGCAAGCGTCTGACCAGCAACTCAAGATTCAAACCAAAAGTTTTGTCCTCTTTTCTTCTTTGCCCCTCCCCCGCAATCTTCTTGCAAAGAACAATAAATTCTTTACATACAGTATTCCTCCCTATTTGTGGGGGATGGGGAGACATGCCGAATCCACCAATAAGGAGACTCCCCATCCCCCGTCTCCATCTCACCCATCCCCCATAATCTGTAGTCTAAGAATGTCCGTTACCGATCCGTACTCATCAAAAACACTTCCCATCATGCTTTGTAAAAATGTATTGAAGATCGCTGGAATATCGCACAACATAGGTTTTTTTTTTTATTCGGAACAATAAACTGTTCTGCAGCATCAATTATAATGATCTTCCACGGTTATTTTTTACACTTCCTGTCCGTTTCTGAGTCAGCTGATGCAGCTTCTCTGTCGCTGTAGTCGCAGCTTCATCATCGGTCTACGCCGCGCGTTTGCTTTGATGGTCCAACGCTCAGTGGAAACGCTCACTTGAATAACCCGGACCGTTCTAAACCGGCCAAGAGGGAACTGGTCTGGTCCGGACCGCTCAGTGGAAATGAGACAAAAGAGTTACCGTACATCCCATGTGTCAAAGTTGAGGCCCGGGGGCCAGATCCGGCACTCTGGGTAATTCTATCCGGCCCTCCAGATCATTTTATTTTATTGTTATTAATGATGTTATCTTGAGCTAATTT
>NC_050519.1:1052804-1067828 GCF_002922805.2 Oryzias melastigma
TTTCCGTATTTTAGGATATTTTTTCAGCTATATGCTTGCTGTCTTGGCTAACCTAATTTTTAGTTCTTAGTTTTTTTGCTAATTTGGCATGTAGCTAATGTTTTAGCCGACTATCAGCGTCAGTGTTTTTAGCCATCAATTTCAGCATCTTCAACTATCAGCACTAGAATCTTCAGCGACCAAATTCAGCTTACAGCGATCACACTAGCATTATCACAAGTAATGCTATATATCTAGTTCATAATTATGCTAAAAAGTTACGGTTTTAAAGTTTTAAGAATGTAGTTTAGATTGTTCAATAAATGTTTATCCTGTTCGGCCCGCGACCTAAAGTGTGTTTTGGATTTTAGCCTCATGTACGATTGAGTTTGACACTCCTGCCGTACATCAGAACCATCTTGTTTGGGTGTCACCAGCGACGTCTCCTGTGTTGAAGGGTTAATATCAGAGTTGTGACACAAAACAATACTCAATCTTTGAACTAGCTTAAGTCTTTGACTATTACGCAATCAACGTAAATCTAAGGGATTCAGAAATGAGGGTGCAAAGCTGCTTTGGTTTGGTTAATGTTAAATGCAAAAATACTACAGTAAAGTTGTGGAAATCAGGGTAAAATGTAGTTTTGTGCTTCAGAATCTTGGGTTAATTGTCTAAACAAATGAGGAGTTACTGTAGTTGAAAGAATGTAAAGTTCCTTCATTAAAGGGTTAATTAGATAAAGTAAAGTTCCTGGATTTAATCAGTTTGACGTTGTTTTAATAAACTTTCTGAAACAACATCTGAAGTTTCTGCTTCACAGTTGGACTCGAACATAAACAGCAGAAGAAGAAAACTTTTAAATGTCTATTAAAGCATGAAGTCTTTAGTGTGGTCGGGGCTCTAATGCTGGGGCTGGATGAGCTGGGCTGTGTCTGCATAATGCCGGGCATATTCATTATGAAAACAACACTTTACTCCAGCGACAAAACGCTGTTGACCTTTGCAAACCCCGATACCAGCAGCCGCGTCGCGCTGTTCACAGATAATAGCCGGGCAGCGTCCCTCGTCAGGCAGATGATGTTTCTGCGGCGGTGGTGGCGGCGGCGCTCTGATGACTCATTCCTGCTTCAGAGGGGCTTGTTTTTAACAAATCGCTTCCTGTTTTAGTTCATTTTTAACCGGAACGAGCAGGGAGGGAGCGGAGAGATGGCGGCAGCCACGCCAAGGAAGCTTTGCCCCCCCCCTGGGAAATCGCATCACGTATTGATCCGTGCTCCCTGCAGCTAATGGAAGGGGGGGGGTGCTGGTGGCAATTGGGAAATAGGTCTGAGAATAACAAGGAGTCATTAAGGCATAAAACCTGTGTTATTCACCTGAGGACCTTTCACCTGGCTCCACACGGGCTTCCTGTAACGAGCACATAAAGCCGGCCGCTAACTCCACCAGCAGCAGCTTCACACACTCACCAGCATTCGTCTCCATTACAGGCCTTACGCCGGCAAATAAACAGGGGAGACAGACGATCATTCTGCATTACATCCATGACTATGGCGCTTTACATTTTCTATCAGCGTAACAGACTCTCTGGGCCATCCCACAATGCTGGCGTTCATTTTTCACCGCGCCGCCCCGCTTTTCCCGCTCTTTCGCTCAGATCAAAACGAGGTTTGGCTCCTAACCCAGATCTGTCACACCATCAGCGCTCTGCAACCCCGACGTCTGAAAGGGCAGCGCTTCCACCCGCCGCCGCCGCCGCTCATCAACACGAGCATTCAAATGAGCTTTTCGGCTGGGTGCAAAAAGCAGAATCGAGGAGGAAAGTGGAGGCAGGATCACAGGCGGCGTGCAGATTGTTGGGGCTCATTTGTCGTCCAGAAATCCCAGCCTCTCTCCACGCATAAACAGGCAAAACTAATTATTTTAACAATATATTTTCTAAATGTAATTACGCGTCTTTTCGTCGCACAACAAAAGCTCTGAGCAATTTCAATTTTAATCAATTTTTATGGATCTTTTCATCGTGCATCTAACAGCCTGCGCTGCGATTCAAATCTCTCCCCATTATTCTTGCAGGCATGCAGACAATTTCACACACATCAGGCACTTATGTGCATGTAAATTATTGATCACCTTTCAGCCCCTTAAAAAAGCGAATTGACTCTGTGCATGTAAATAAGGCGCTGCTCTCTGCTGAGGTGTTTCCACAGGCAGGCTGGCTGCGATTTTGATTTGGTGCCATTTGGGTATTAAGTGCAGTGGAGGCTGAGTGCTATTACAGCCAGGGAAAGGCAGAACATCAATCTCTGTCAGAGAGCTGGAAATCGCTGGAAAGCTAACAGCAGCCGCATGAAAAACTGAAATCCCACGAGTGCTGGGGAAACCAGTTTTGTATAATGAACTGTATACAAGTTAAGCTGCAGCCTCTCATCTGGGCTCGCTATAATAACCGGCGTGCGCGCTAAGCTATGGTATCTTATCTCAGCCCCTGGGCAGTCACAACATGTCAGATGCGATAACACAGCGAACGCCGCGTCAGCTAATTTGGAACATATTAGGTGTCTGTTTCTGTGTCAGATCCGTATTACAGCATCGTTTCAAGCCGGATGCATGCCTGCAGAGCTGGTGGGCAGCGTGTGAAGACGCAATGCTCCGCCGCTCCTCTCCCGGGACCTCAAAAAGTTGCCACCGCTCTCACAGGAGAGGTTAGGCGGCGGGCTGTGGAGGGGTAGAAGCAGAGAAGGAAAACGAGAAAGCTCTCATTATTTCTCTCTAATTGCCCACGAGCGACCCTCCTGATCCCCCTCCCCCCCTGGAACCAGGTACAGTGCCTCATTACAGGCAGCCTCCTTGGTTTTCCCAGGAGGAACCCATGAAAAGGCCATGAAAGGCCTCGTCTGACAGGGGCCAGCCAGTCTGCACCAATTAACAGGCTCTCTGTGCGCCGCCGTTTGCAACTCCTCTCCGCCGTGAGACTCGCAGACGTCCTGGGTCAGGTTGGGACGGTTTGTTCAGGGGGTAAAAGGGTGAAGCCGAATCTGTGCTCCGACGTCAGAGCGAGGACAGTTGAGCGGTTTTACCCCTGGCGAGGCTGGAGCTGCCCTGAAGCCTGCAGAGCTGATGTGCAGCAGACGATAACAAGAGGTCGGTCCACCCGGTTGAGTGTTAACACCGCTCAGGACCGGACAGGGAACATTCAGGACGGTCGGGACAGGAGAGTGGATAAGGGAATGATCGGGCCTGTGCACTCCAGACACATGGTGCTCTGCCGGTCCGACCTGACCAGCACTTCCATCAGCCGGAACGATCTGGGTCGGAGCGCAGGTGTTTCACTTCCTCACCACAGGTGGCAGCATACGCTCTGTTTTTATTGGTCCAATGAACTATAGAGGATAGAGAGGCTGCACTAACCTGTAACCATGGTCCAATGTACGTCAGAGATGATGAAATACTGGGAAGGGCCACGAACAATGTCACATGGTCCAGCACATGTCAAACTCAATCGCACAACGTGCCAAAAAATTTAAAATCGTAACTTTTTACATAATTATGAACTAAATACAGTATATAACATTACCTGTGATAATGCTAGTGTGAATGCTGTAAGCTGAATTTGGCCATTGAAGATGCTATAGCTGATAGCTGAAATCACTGAACCTGATAGTTAAAAACACTGAAGCTGTTAGCTGAAAATGCTTTAACCGATAGTTGAAAACACTGAGGTTCATAGCTGAAAATGATGTTCATAGCTGAAACACTGAAACTGATAGGAGGTTTAAAAAAAAGCAGATTTTGATAGCTAAAGACACTAAAGCTGGTAGCTGAAAATGCTGAAGTTGATAGCTGAAAATAGTAAAGCTGGCAACTGAAAATGCTGAAGTTGATAACTGAAAACACTAAAGCTGTTAGCTGAAAATGCTTTAACCGATAGTTGAAAACACTGAGGTTCGTAGCTGAAAATGATGTTCATAGCTGAAACACTGAAACTGATTAAAGGTTTAAAAAAAAGCAGATTTTGATAGCTAAAGACACTAAAGCTGGTAGCTGAAAATGCTTAAACCGATAGTTGAAAACGCTGAACCTGATAGCTGAAAATGCTGAAATTGATACCCGACCATGCTGAAAGTGATACATGAAAAAGCTGAAGTTGATATCTAAAAACCCTAAAGCTGGTAACTGTAAATACTAAAGTTGATAGCTGAATACACTGACGTTCATAGCTCTTCATAGCTGAAAATACTGAAGCTGATAGCCAGCTAAAATATTAGCTAACTGTCAAATTAGCTCCCCAAAAAACCTTATGTTAGCCAAAACAGCTAGAATGTAGCTGAAAAAAAATGAGCCCCCCAAAAAACGCTAAAAAAACTAGCCTAACTCCAAAACAGCCTAAAAAACTTTTTAAAGAAAAGCCTTAATTAGCCAGAACAGCTAGCATACAACTGAAATATTAGCTAAACTCCAAAATACCCTAAAAACAGTCTTAGTAAATGCCATAATCCAAAAATCGAGCACAATGCCAATTTTTAAAACGATAAAGCTGTAACTTTTTCATATAATTATTAACAGTAAAAAGGCAGGAATATTATTCCAGAATAAATCAACTTAAACCTTAAATAACGTTCAATATTTGACTCTCCATAAAAATATATTTTGTTAAAATTATACAATTTAGAAATGAGCACAAGATAACATGTGGCCATTAATAATGAAATAAAATGATCTGGAGGGCCGGATCCGGCCCCCGGGCCTCGACTTTAACATGTGCTTAAGAAGCTTCACTGGACGCTTATTTCATAAAAATGACTCCAAACCAAAAGCGTTTCATTGAAATATTCCTCCCAGCAGACTGACAGGAAGTGTTTTGCAGAAGCCGGCGAGCTTCTATTAAACTGAATAAAAGCATCTTTCTGCTTTTGTTTGCCATCTGATCGCCGTCCAAACAGTGGCGAGTCATTGAGAGTTCAAACCTGGGTGTTCTCTGGTGCCCTGGCATCAGTACTCCATGAAGGCTGAGCGTAATTCCCCCCAGTGCCCGGTGACTTAGTGTGTGTCTGAATAAATGACCCAGTCAAGGTGAGCGGCTCGTGTCAACCCAGGAGCATCAAAGACGACCTTGCCAGCGGCCCGCTCTCCTTTCACTTGGAGAACTCCATCTCCCCCCTCTCCAAGGTTTGAAGCATTCAAGCCCGTCCTGATCTTTATAATGACTGGTCAGAAAAGGAAACGCGTTCAGACAACCTTCTGTCTAGTGACATGAAAGACACGTCTTTGAAAGAGCGCTGCGCTTCCTCTTCGGGTTTCAAAGACGCCGGCGTTCTCTTCAAGGTCACGTCTGTTTCCACAAGAGTGATTCAAAGCAAAAAGGTAAACAGCGCTGACTGATAGAGTAGAGGACAATGATGGGCCCGAGAAAACCACCGCAGTCAGCAAGTGAGTCCATGACAGCGGCAGCGGCGGCGTGTTTGGGCAGAGGGAGAAGGGAATGAGGAAGGGTTACCAGAGGTTGGGCTGGATGGTTGGGGGTACTGATTGGTTTGCCGTCTCATGGGGTGTGTGTTTGCCTGCAGGGAAAGGTCACAGGAGGGAATGAGAGTAACGAGGTGTGAAGGGAAGGCACTGTCCTCGGCTCGGGGGCCCTGGGAGACAGCCACAGCAAGGTGTTAATGCAGATGCTGCAGCTTCCTGCTTCTGTTTATTACACTTTTTGAGGAACGCCAGCTTGGAGCCGCGGCGTCAGTCAATACGGCGGAAAACCTGCTAATCAGAGGCACAAACTAGCGGGAAAGCCGACTTCCAGACCATCAGAGGGAAAGGAAGAAAAGCTTGGCTGGCGACTATTTTCCTTTGAAAGCGGGAAAGTGTTGGAGGGTAAATTATACCTGCTCTATAGGATGAGGATAACACTTTTTTAGTGTGTAGGTTATTTTTATCCGACTTTTTTATCATTAAACATACTGTGTTTGTTTTCCTGTGTTTGTGCCGACGGCCAAAGAGGAATCTAAAAAAAGACGCTTCTTTTATTGCAAATGTGTCAAAATAATTCTATCCGGCCCTCCAGATCATTTTATTGTTATTAATGACCCGATGTTATCTTATCTCTCTTGTATAATTTTTATGGAGAGAAAAATATTAAAGTTATTTAAGGTTTAAGTTGATTTATTCTGGAATAATATTCCTGCCTTTTTATTATTCAGGATTATGTCAAAAAGTTACAATTTTAAAGTTTTAACAGTTGACATGCTAGTTTTTTTTTTGACTATTTTAGCATTTACTCAAATTTTTTAGGCATCAGCTACATGCGAGCTGTTTTGGCTAATTTAGGCAAGTTTATTTGTAAAGTACATTTCATGTACAGACAATTTGAAGTGCTTTAAATAAAACATCTAAAGAAACAATCCAAAGAAATACTAAAGGTGTGATCATTAAAACAAAATTAAAAGAAAGACATGCAGTGTGGATGTAAACTCTTGAATTTAGGCTTTTTAAAGGTTTTAGGCTGTTTTGGAGTTAGGCTAATATTCACATGCTAGCTGTTTTGGCTAATTTAGTTTTTTTTAGCTTGTTGGGCTGTTCTGGAGTTTAGCTAATATTTCAGCTACATGCTAGCTGCTTTGGAAAATGTAGGCTTTTTAAAGGTTTTTTTTTTAGGTTGTTTTGGAGTTAAGCCAATATTTACATGCTAGCTCATTTGGCTAACCTAGTTATTTTTTTAGATTTTTGGGCTAATTTGACATTTAGGTCATATTTTAGCTGGCTATCAGCTTTAGCATCTTCAGCTGCCAAATTCAGCTTCCAGCATTCACACTAGCATTATCACAGGTAATGCTGTATATCTAGTTCAAAATTGTGTTAAACTGTTACTGTAATAAAGTTTTAAAAATGTATTTTTAGAGTGTTCAATACATGTTTATCCTGTTCGACCTGAGGTGTGTTTGGATTTCGTTATGCGATCGAGTTCGACGCTCCTGTTTTAATGAGTAAAACAGATTTTCCTGGCGAGGACTTTCTATATTTTTCTTTGTTCTTTTCCTTTAAGCGAAAGCTAATTAGTGAGGTGTGCACAGGCATCCCATGCCAAAGGTGGAGAGAATTCTGCTGCGAGTCTGATTTAAAGTCCTGAGTGAATAGTGGAGGATTTCAAGGTCCTACCAGTGATGGGAATTCAATAGATTTGGAGACAGCCTGTTCTGGAAGTGGGACTTGTCAGCTTTGTGAAAGTCACGAGAGCCGCTGCAGACGTCGCAGGACACATACAAGTGTTCGATAATTGTGTATTACTTGCATGTTTCTCCAGAGACCTTGCTACAGTGTTGAACTATAAATGATAGAACAAATAGAAATCCTGCGAGCTCCGTCTGAGACAAGGTCCTTCCCTCCGAGTGTCATTGTTCTCCCTGAATGAAGCGCAGAGAAGGAATTTTTGTGACTTCTGACTTTGTTTTGACCACACTACGACATTTCCACTAAATTAGAAATACCTTCAAAAATCTTTCCAAAGATGAATTACATGCTGATGACTAGAAAAGGCTATAAAATGTCCTTTTTAGAGTAACGAGAAACAAAACAATTACAAGAAAATACACTTTACTCTTTAAGATCTTTATCCAAAGAATTTAGTGTTTTTGACATGTTCTTGTGGGATTGTTCTCATAATACAAGATGTATATACATAAAAAAATGAATTTCTGAGCATTTCCTCATCCACATTGTTTTGAATCAGTAGCTGACAAAAACATACTTATCTACAAGCTACCACTGATGGAACAAAAGCTTCTTGTTCCACTCCATTCTGATGCAGACCAATAGATTCATGAACGTCTTTGTTTTCCTGGTTTGAGCTGAAATCTGGATCGCTCAGATCTAATGTGAGCTTCAAGGTGTTAGGGGCTGTAAGCTAGCAGAAGAGCGTGTGAACAAAGGTATGATGGGAAATAAGTGAATGCTTACTCCATGTCAACTTGGAGGCAAATTTCTGATGGACTCCAGCCGCTATGCAGAAACTGTCTTAGTAAACAGCTGTTCTGAAGCTATTTTGCCTAAAAACATCATTTTCATAGTTCAAAGATTACTGAGAACACTTTGAAAATAGATCCAACGATGATCTGAGTCAGGGGTATTCAAATCCAGGCCTCGAGGGCCGGTGTCCTACATGTTTTCCAACCAACCTTCCATTGAAGCTCCTTATTGGCTGCTAATTTCCAGGATCAGGTATGTTTAGCCAATAAGGAGCTTCAATGGAAGGTTGGTTGGAAAACATGTCTTAAAAACATGACTTAAGAAGTTTAGAAAAAGAGAGGTCGAGTTAGCTCCACTAACTTTTAAAGATGTTTATAATTATGATGTTTAGTGTAAAAGCTTTCAATTAATTAGGGGAAAAAAATAGTAAAATATAAATTTTATTCAAAAAACTGGATAAAATAAAAACAAAAAACAATACATTATAAGGTGTGTGTGTGTTTTAATTAAATATATGGCAATATAAGAGCATATATTTGAGCACCATACAGTACAGCAGATGCTGTTGTGGCAAAAAGATGTATTCGTTTATTACAAAAGGTGAATGTGATAGAACTGCAGTACCTGTGTTGGCCACTAAGACAAAAAAGGTTCACACGGACCACAACTATCCGCTCCACCTCCAGTTCACACCAGACACGTATTTTTTCGTGACATTTGACAGACGCTTCTGTTCAGCTGTGGTTATTTACAGCTTTTACAACTAATTTGACATTGTCCATCTGGACTCGTCTGCTCGCTGCCTTTCTGTCATTGATTGTGTTTTGAGACGCCATCACATTAATCTGTGTATGTGGCTCACTGTCTGTTTTTGTGTGTTGTGTTTGTATTTTCATCTCTAAAGTCTGGATACAAAAATATGATCGCATTTGTCAATTTGTGAAAAATGTGTTATTTTTTAAAATATATATACACACATATATACATACACACACATATTTAACATAAATATATATATATATATATATATATAAATTTATTTATAATTATTTTGATAATTGACCAGTTTGTCTGGTGTGTCTTGGTATAACTAATTGCCAGTAAAGATGCGGATCACTCGCGCAGAAAATAGACCATAAGCTGGAACGATTGCTGCACTCTGCGAGTCGACTGCGAAGGACCGCGATGCTTCGCGTCCGGTGTGAACCACACCATAGGCTAACTAGGGTGCCAAATAGAAGCGGCCTCCGTTCTGCGGCACTTCGCAACGGTCTACGCCCGATGTGAAACCGGGCGAGAGGCCAGATACAAATTTTTCCCTGTTGCTTCTCTACCCCTTCAATTGTAGGGACGTTTGGGGAGGGAGCGGTGTTAAAAATTGTTTTTAACGGGGTAGCCATAGAGACTTATGACTGTGTATCCCTCCGCCGGCAGGATGATCCGCGTCCTGCTGTACGGCAGAGAGGAAAATGATTTTGTTATGTGTTTTTTGATTGCTAGCAGCTCCGCGCTAACATGGATGACTGGCCACTGTTGATGATGTCATCAAGGGTTAGTAATGTTCAAAGTTAAAGACACTAGTTTTCATATCTCTGGAGGGCTACATATTAGGGTTAGGGAGAAACAGGGGAAGGATTTGGACCAAATGGATGACTGGCCACTGTTGATGATGTCATCAAGGGTTAGTAACGTTCAAAGTTAAAGACACTAGTTTTCATATCTCTGTTTGGAGGGCTACACATTAGGGTTAGGGAGAAACAGGGGAAGGATTTGGACCAAATTTAGAGTAAATCTCATTGTTTCCACACCGTCAGTATCAAATGTTAGCTTTGTGGACTAGAAGACTGTTTGATTGAAATCGAACTTGGAAAATCCAAACTCCTGAGAAAATGACCCGAACACCATCAGCTGTGTTTTGTTTTGTTTCTGTGGCGCGTCCCTCTGCACTGCTAGAATGGTTATCTCTCTGTGAAGTCAACTAGGGAGAGACCCACATGGGAGAGCGGCCCTCATTATGCATAAAATATCATTAATTAACTTTATTGAATGAGTCACAATCCGGTTCCCTGCTCACGGCTCCCTCAGGGTCTCCTGCCCAAGACCCAACCTTGCACTGTTCAAGGCCGGCGAGCCAGAGTCCTTCCCACTCGTAGGCCAGGCTGGCTCGAGGTGACTTTTTTCCCCTCTTGTCATTGCTTGGAAAGCTCCCAGTCATTTATAATGTTGTGACAGTCACATAAACAGGGCTGCTGCCTGCTGGAGTGAGAAGTTCTGTATTAAAGGGAATTAAAACAGCTCCAAATGGTGCCTTGAATGGAAATAATCTCACTCCAAGATCTGTTCTGGGCTAGCTAATTTAAATTTGTTCGGGGTGACAGCTTACTGGAAGAGGGACATAATGAAGTCCATTATCATCAGTGGTGCAAATTCTAAAGAACGATAACTCTCATTATCAGCGCTTTGCTGTATACGAAGGAAATATGTTCATCCATTATGAAATGTGCTGAGAATGACAACATGGAGCAAACATAAGACGCTGCCTCTGGAGAAAGACACGGACCGCAGCCCACTACAGGCTGGACAAGTCTTTCTCTTTGGGGACAATGGCTTCACTTCTAAATGGAGGAGGCGCTGGTGGTTTGGAGTGCACAGAAACAGGCCGAGGATTGGATTTTAACTGGATCCAGGCTGGAAAAGGTTGATAATTCAGATACTTCCTGATCTGGTATGCAGCGGCGCACAGCTTGTGCTTTTATTTACAGTGTCTTTTCTTGTGTTAATCTGACATCTGCTAGACCACGGCAGACCTTGAACGCCGTCTTCCCGGCATTATCTCATGAAAACAGGGCCTTGATAATGCCGTTCCAATAAACAAGTGGCAAAATAACAGTAAGTCATTTTGGACAGAATTAACTGATAGAGGGAAATGAGGGACACCTCCAGATCTGTACCCTCCCGTAAACAGACCCACTAAAGTTGGGGGGCGAGGACATCAAGCTGTTTCCATAATGTATGCACTTCAATGAGGATAAAGAAGTGGCAGAATAACCATCAGAGGGGAGTTTGGTACTGGATTAGGTGGAGGGGGGGTGGCCAGGTGTGTTGGGCTGTAACGAGTGTCCAAATACTCTATCTGATTGGTCCCAAAGAATTAACGATGAATGTCTGATGTCCAAATATGGTAAAGTGCAGTAAACATACATCAGGCAATGTAATTGTAGTTCTAATAGTACATAAATAATTGACTGTATCTGAGAACCGAAGTGAGTATGACATCACCCATAGAAAAGGGTTCAGTTGCCATTTTTTGTGGCACCATGTTGGAGTTAGACGTGATCAGTGAGCACTGACAGGTGAGAGTTGATCTGAATCAACATTTCTTTGGCAACCATTCTCCACGATCAGGAGTCAGCTTATTGGACAACGAATTCTCAACCCCAACTCATCATAAATGGACGTATGATTTGGGCCCCCTCTGTGTCACTTTTTGATGTTTTGGGTGTCCTCAACTGCTCGCTTTTTCATGTGCTTACTGTTAAATCACAGGTCCCCAACTCTCAGGACGCTGTACTGGATGTGGTATCGGACGTGGTACTAAACGTAGTATTAGACATGGTACTGGACGTGGTATCGGACGGGGTACTAAACGTAGTATTAGACATGGTACTGGACGTGGTATCGGACGTGGTACTAAACGTAGTATTAGACATGGTACTGGACGTGGTATCGGACGGGGTACTGGACGTGGTATCGGACGTGGTATTGAACGCGGTAACGGACACAGAACTGGATTAGGGTACCTGTACCGTTACTGAGTTAGGGTACTGGAATTGGTCTAAAACTTAGAACCAGTACAAAGCTTTCAACGCTGTGCTACGAGTTACGTACGCAAAGTTAGACACCATATTGGAAAGGGTAAGATGCCTGCTCACATTTGCACAAACGGAGCTGGAAAAACAAGATTGTGACAGTACATTTTTACTGTAAGCTGATAAATTAACATTTCTAGAAAACATTTTGAGTGAGTTTACTCTCAGAATAGTGAAATGTTTAGGGTGATCTAGTAGAGATGATGTTAATTTCCACACAATCTAAACCTATTCAAAGTCAATGGTGGCATCAGATTTTGCACTATTTCCACGTTTTCTGGCAGCACCACCAATCTTTTTTTCTTTTTTTTTTTAGCAGGATGATCCTAGTATTTATACACGTGTTCACCTCAGATGAGACAGTTGGGTGGACGGGGGACATGTGGAAGACTGCCTGCTCTGTTTCACACTGGTCCCCGAGTCATTCTGATAAAGGCTGGTGGGATCCACTTGTGGGGCCCCCTGCTTGGCCTTGCCCAGCTCCCGCAGGGTGCAGTACCACATAGCGGTCCGTCGTGCCCAGCTTCAACTCAACAAGGCCTGGACACTATGACCTTTACAGCCCTAACCACAAACCCAGGAGTCTATCGGTGAAAATCTTAGTCTGTGTGAGGGTTTCAATATATTCACAACTATGCATCATCATTGTGTTTCATATATAATGTCGTATTTATTCAAAGAAAAATTTCAAATGTTGCTAAATCTGTTGCAACTTGCACAAAAACATTAATATCACAACCTGGATTGTATTTTTGTGACGATCAGATTTTTTTAATTTTTAAAATCAGATCAAAAATAAGCGTTTTATGGTCATTTTACTGTCTCTGCTCAGCAATGTCTCATTGTTAACAGCCCTTCCCAATATGGCGTCACTCTTGACATCCTATAAAGCTCATTGGCCACACCCATATCACTTCAAGGTGGGCTTCACAAACAATTTGAGTGTTGGACGTGGGGGCAGGAACCAGGAAGTTGACAGAAAAAAAGACAAAGATATATTTAAACTACTCAAATGTCAGAATCACAATTTCATGTGTGAACCATTGATTTAGATGAATCGAATCACAACGATCCACTGCCCTACAGGTGTGTCTGTTTCTCTTTGTGGGGAGGGGCACATCCACTATAGCATTATTGAAAAAGTAAAAAATCAGGTAAAGAGGTCTTTTTGATCAGCTGTGATGACGATGCTGCTGCAGATTCATCTCCATTCTTATTGTGAGGAAGCATGTTATCAATATTTCATCCACCTCCTGAGGTCAGCCGCGCCGTACACGACATCAAAGCGTGTCCTTCATGTCAGGTACAATTCTTCTGAAACACTCGCTGCACCGAGTGGAGCTTAAGGGGGAAATTTCCACGTCAACTTTTCATCAGCTATAAACGTTACTTTGACCCTCAGAGCAGCTCGGAGGGCAAAGCAAGCTTTTTATTAACTTTGTCAACAGGATAAAGCTAAAATGTTTCCGTCTGCACAACTTTAGGATGATAATTGCTGTTTTAACCACAACTTGTTTGGATTATGAACTTTCCTTTCAGTCAGCGGCTCGATTGCTGCTGGTCTTAACTGGTTTCTAAAAGCAGACGATCTTCAGTCCGGGTCCATTTTCGATAAACCTTTCAGCTGTTTTCAAAACATTTCAGGTGTCTTTTAAGAATGACTTTTGAAATTAAAATAAAGAATTGTGTTGGTTTTTTTAGGACATAGTTTCTACAGAGCAGCAGGACTGTTGGCCTAGAGTAAGCCTCATTTCCCATCATCCCTTTGTTTACATTCTCTCCCGCTAGCTTACAGCACCTCAAACCCCCACCTTAGCAAAAACAGCAGCAATATCATCTCTATCCAGTTCTGATCCAGATTCCTGCTCAGACCAGGAAAACAAAGACGTCCATGGATCTATTGGTCCGCATCAGAATGGGGCGGAGCCAGAAGCTTGGATCCTGTTGATTGTAATTTGTACATAACGAGCTTTTTCAAACGGCATTTTTGCTCTTGACTCACCAACGTTTGAACAAAGAAACACTTAAAGTGTTTTAGGCTCAATTCTCTTTATAAATGTCCTCAACTCCAGAAAAATGATAAAAAAAAATATTTTTAAAACAACTTCCACTGGAGTGGGTCTGTAAAAACTGGTTTGTTTTTATGGCCTTGCCCCCACAGAACCTGTCAGACTACATTGTTTCTTTGAGGTCAGAAGATGATTCAAAAAGTAAATCCAGAGTAGGTTGAAGTGTTTTTCTTCTTTTATTAGTTTCAACTTTTATCTCAGTTTGATTTGTTTTTTAGCTTTTAAATTTGAATGTTTGTCGTCTTTGATGTTGCGACTCCAATCTCCACACCTGAATGGGAAGAAGCCCTACTCATAAATCACTTTCACGTTTGTATTCTTTTTTTTTTTTTTTATATAAGGACTTTATTCATGTAGTTCTCTGAATCCTGTTCTCCATATGGATCCAACTAGACTGTGAGGGGGTTCTAGTTCAGCTTCTGTCGGACACGAAGGGTTCTAAAATGTGACGGAAGGGCAAGATGGAGCAGATATGTGGCGTGTTTTGGTAATCCACCGCATACACTAAAAATATTAGATTATCTATTACCGTTGTTATCCAGATCAGCTTTGGGGTTCTGTTTTCTATTCTCATTTACTTCACCTCTCCTCTTTTCTTTATTATATTTAGTTCTCTGAGCTTGTTTGGTGCAGTGGGATTCGTGTGTTGTTCTTTCCTGCTCACCTCCACGGGAGAGCTTTCAGATTCCAGGTGGTTCCCCGTGCTCTTGTTCTTGGTTGTGGACCTCGCCCCCACCCATCCCCCATTCCTATCTGGCTGAACTCTTTTCAAATACGCAGTTGTAGAGTTACTTAAGCTAATTCCTCTTTAATAGTCCCGGTAAATCTCCTGTCCGTCTTGGGAGAGGATCTCTACTTCATGTGGACATCCCTGAGGTTTCTTTTTTTTTCTGAATAAGTTTTTTTCCCTATTTTAATCAGTCTTTAGATGAATGTCCAGTTGATCTAAAGAACTGGGAGAACATGACCCGATGACTGAGAATCTCCAGTGAAATTCTGCACAAAATCCACAACCATAAAAAAATGTAGAAACAATCCTGAATGAAAAGTCTGTCTTCTGCATCCTTCCAAACTTCTCTTTCCTGGTGATTATCTCGAAATGCCGACCTCAAACTTCAATGCTGAACAGATTTCCTGCATCTTTTCACATAGTC
>NC_050519.1:1067871-1079767 GCF_002922805.2 Oryzias melastigma
TGACCACAGTTCAAACATCCGTTGACGTTTTGTTGAAGCAGACTTCAGTGGTCATTTTGGTCTCGACAAGTTTCCGTTTCAGCATTTTGGACATTTCTGAAGCTCCACAGCTTCACTTGGCGCAGTTGCCATGGCAACATTATGCATTCAATGAAGGCGTTGACTTCCGCAGGCGAAATCTATCAGTTCTGAGACGAGTGTAAATGCTCATGGGGTCAAACTAATGAGCCAAAAATGGTCAATTTACATTTCTTATTAGATATTTTTTTACTTTTCTGCGAGAAGATTCCTTCTGTCGGCTTTACCAGAGCAGGAGAAAAATCAAAATTTTAATCAGGAGTCAGACTACAAAAAAAATAAAAAAAGTTTTAAGTGAAGTCTGAGACAAGTTAGCATGACAAGCTCAAAGCAGGCGAGGAACCTTGAAGTAGCTGCTGCTGTCTTCATTATGAAAATCAGATGCAAAGTGAAAGTCGTGGCTATGAGTGACTTTCAAGGCAAGAAAGACAAAGGACACATATCAAACATGCTCCATCTTTCTGGAATCTTCATATCCTAAACATCCTTGTTCACCCACTCCTTCAGGTCAATATTAGCACAAAAGGCTCCACCGGCTTGAAGTACCCAGTCAAATTTACCAAACACTGTTTGACTCCCGCTATTAAATCTGTAGATGAAAGAATCACCAAGGGCAAACAGCTCCCAAGGCTATGAAGCCAACACACCGCCTCACATAACACCCCGGCACAATTAGAAATTTAAATGGAGTCCGCATAAATGCGCTTCTTTGAATATGACTTTGAAAATGTCATAATTAGCGTCAAGCCCAACTGATATCAAGCGAAAGAGCCGAGTCCGGCGTATTCGGTTCATTCATTGATCTGCTGCAGTCAGGAGCTCGGCCCATTGATTAGAGCACGCAGAAGCCAGATATACCTAAGGAAGAGCCGCAGAACCAATGCTGTTAAACGCATCATTTATGCACTTTTACAGGGGAGGAGAAGGACAAACAACGAACGGAGAGGAGGGAAAACGACAAAACCAGAGGGGAGAGAGAGATAAGGAATCGCAGATAAATTCTCCGGGGAGCAAACGTGTTCAAGAGAGGAGTGACCAATCAAGATAAAGAGAAAGAGGGGCTAAAACTCTGATAAGAGACATGACAAAGTGTAGAATGACTGAGTCAGGACGGGTGGAGGCAGCGCCGCTGACCTGCTGCTCTTCATCGCAGTTCAGAGGAGGAAGAGGAGCAGGAGGAAGAGGAGTGCGCTTAGCAACAAGCTGCTGAAACCGAGAAATCCAAACACATAAAACTCATTCATGCAAAATGATTCAGGAAAGATGGTTTTTGGTTGATCAACATTATAGGTTTGAAAAACTCAAACATTTGCTGCTGCATGACAGCTCTTTGAAATCATAATCCTGAAATCTGTCATTGTCCTGCAGCTCCTCAGCATTTCAGGAGCTAAAAGAACAGATGAGATGGTGAAACATCGTCTGATGTGAGGAAGAAGGCAGAAACTCTCTGAAGGCAGCAGAGAGAATTCAACCCTCAACATACGGACAGTTTGGGTTTAAACATGTAAAAGAAACAATAAGTTCATTAAAAAGTGAAGCTAATCTGTCAGTTTAAGGTAGAAGATTAAAATCTCACCAGAGATGAGGATGTTTTTAGTGTCGTGGATCCTGCTGCTTCAGTAGATTGGATGGAATCAGCCCAGTTTCTGATTAACTGAACACACCTGATCCAGGTGAGCAGCAATTACTGCAGCAGGGTCAGCTGTAAAACAAGCAGGGGGGAGCCCTTGATGAACGGGGTTGGAGACCCCGCTCTAGAACACAAAGACATTCAGGAAGTCTGTTAGTATAAGCTGAAAAAGAACCAAACAAAGAGTTTCTGGAGGAAGTTCCCCCTACAGCACATGTGACAAAGTCGAGGCCCGGGGGCCGGATCCGGCCCTCCAGATCATTTTATTTTATTTTATTGTTATTAATGGCCTGATTGCATCTTGTATTTATTTCTAACTTGTATAATTTTTACTAAGTATATTTTTATGGAGAGTAAAATATTAAAGTTATTTAAGGTTTAAGTTGATTTATTCTGGAATAATATTCCTGCCTTTTTATTATTCATGATTATGTTAAAAAGTTACAGTTTAAAGTATAAAAAATTGACATTCTGCTAGCTTTTTAGACTATTTCAGAATTTAGTTATTTTTTCAGCTACATGCTAGCTGTTTTGGCTAATTTTGATGTTTTTTAAAAGTTTTTAGGCTGTTTTGGAATCAAGCCAATATTTACAAACTGGCTGTTTTGGCTAATTTAGGCTTTTTTTCAACATTTTTAGGCTATTTAGAAGTTTAGCTATTTTTTCAGCTACATGTTAGCTGTTTTGGCTAACCTAAGTTTTTCTTTTTTAATGTTTTTAGGCTAATTTTGGGATTAAGCTAATATTTTAGCTGGCTATCAGCTTCAACGACTCCAGAAATCAATTTCAACATCTTCAGCTGCTAAATTCAGTTTACAGCATTCACACTGGCATTATTGTAAGTAATGCTATTTATCTAGTTCATAATTATGTTAAAAAAGTTACAGTTTTAAAGTTTTAACAATGAACATTCTGCAGCTTTTTGGACTATTTTGGCATTTACTAAGATTTTTTAGGCTGTTTTGAAGTTTAGCTAATATTTCAGCCACATGCTAGCTGTTTTGACAAACTTAGGCTTTTTAGAAGTTTTTTAGGCTAATATTGACATGCTAGCTATTTTGGCTATTTTGGCTTTTTTCAGATTTTTAGGTTATTTTGAAGTTCTGCTTTTTTCCACCGACATTCTTGCTGTTTTGGCTAATTTAGGCTTGTTTTTTATTTTTTTTTAGGCTATTTTGAAGTTTAGGTATTTTTTCAGCGATATTTTAGCTGTTTTAACTAACCTAAGTTTTTTTTGTTGTTCTTGTTTGTTAGGCTAATTTTGCATTTAGCTAATATTTAAGCTGGCTATCAGCTTCAGCGTTTTTAGCTATCATTTTCAGCATCTTCCACTGCATTCACACTTGCATTATCGCAGGAAATGTTATATATCTAGTTCATAATTATGTTAATAAGTTACAGTTTTAAAGTTTGATAAATGTAGTTTTAGAGTGTTTAATAAATGTTCATCCTGTTCGGCCCGCGACCTCAGGCGTGTTTTGGATTTTGGCCCCTTGTGCGATTGAGTTTGACACTCTGTCTTATACAGCCAATGAGCTTAACCTCCTGGTGGATTTTAAAGATCAGATCATTTAAAAGTTCCACATTGGAAAATTTGATTGAAAAACTTGAGTGTTTAAGATAAACATCAGATTTGGTCTCTAGATGGCGCCATGAAAGGTCAAGGGGTCATATTTGTGTTTGATGCGACAGTTTCTAATCTCGAAGACGAGACTGCAAGAGTTCCCGTTTCCATGGTAACGTTTAATGTGTGCATCATTTCTTTTATTCCTAGAACCTTTTTTTGGAGGTGATAGTTTAGAGAGAGAAACAAGCCGTTGCAATTTCTCAGTTTACAAATATTGTGTGTTTCTTCTGAGGTTTGTTGGATCTGTGAGGGAAATATCACAGCTTCCTCCCAAACCTGCTCGAGTGAGAAACATGTTACCAGTGTGTTAAGATTAGCAATAACATTCCTGGCGATCCATACGGCCACGGATTCATTCATTTTATTTCAAGGTGCATTTAATCCGTCAGCGCAAGTTCAAGTGTTGGCTCCCTGCTGAGGGGGACGCTTTTATTGCACTTTTGAGACGCATCTGTCAGCGGCGCCGTAAAATCAGATCCTCCGCCGGATCGTCTGAAATGAAAACGTAGCAGGACCTTGTCAAAGGCGCCGCGCTGTGCGGCTCCAAACGCCGACAGATAACGGAAAACAACAACCAAAGAAAAGACTAATCTTATCTGGACGCGGTGAGAATTGTCTGGACACTAATCTTTTCAAATAAGCAACGAGTGCGGCGACATTACAGCAGGAGCGGGTCGCGGTCGTATTTCGTGGCTTCTCCTGCCTGACATCTTGACGCCTCTTAAATAGAGCTCTGAGACAAACTGCAAATGAGAAGTTGTTTTGTCTCTATCTCCGGTGCCAGTTGGCTCAATGAAGATAAGTCAGCCAACAAGATATTGGTAGTTCCACTCCAAGCTGCCTTCCTGTTATTTTATAGGAGGACGGATGATAACCAAACGCTCTCCAAACCTCTGAACTACAGTAAACAAGCTGCAGTCCCTTTTGCATATCGAGTAATGAAACCGCCTGTGAGGAAAACACAAACCAGACTGAAGACCAGAATGTTTTTCTCCGATTTTAACCAAGAATGAGAGGAGAATCAATTCCTGCCTCGTACCTCTCATGACGCCACATTATTGGAGAACTATTGTGCTGTGGAAGCTCGGGGCGAATCAGGCTTTAATACTCTGGAAACTCTTCATTTTCTACCTGCTTCGTACATTTTTAGCCGGCCGCATATTTTGTTTTCCCAACAGTTGACGGCTGCAAAGTGCACACATATTGACAGTGATTAGAATCCATGAGGGCTGCCTGCCAATGAATATGCAAGAGCACCTGTGTGCAGCTGAACCCGGGGCTCAACAACGCGAGGATGGAGCGATCGGTTGCAGCCTCCAAGAAAATGAGGAATGGCCAGCATATTGCCGGGTCACGTATCGGCATGCAGAACACACGCCGACTGTCGACTGCAAATCATAATGAAAAAAAGGAGGAAGCGAGTGTTTATTTGAGGGTTATCTCTGTCATTTGTACTTATTCTGCCTTGTTTCCTCTTTCTAGGGTTTTGTTTTGTTCACTAAACTATTCGGTGTGGATTCAAAAATGTGAAAACTGCTCATTTTCATCTTCAAATTCACAAATAAAAAAACAAATAAATAAACAAGTCTTGATACATTTTCATCAGTATTTCAGCATGTCCTAATGTTTTATAAGCTTCAAGGTCTTCTTCAGTCGGTTCTTTAACAATGTCTATACAAAAATGCCTTCCTCCTTTCAGAGACGTTTTCTGAAATCGGAACAATAAGAAAGTAGTTTGATGCAAGGCTGTCTGGGAAGTTCTCTTTTACCATTAAAAGCTGCAGACTGTTGGCTAAACTGAAATCAAACGGTGACGGTGAGGCGATCACAGGTTTATTTACTGTATCGGTGACAACAGGAGCCATGGCCGCTACAGTAAACAACAGAGATGCTCCTCCACTCTTCTGCCTCCGTTTTGTTGAGGAAAGTTTTTAAAATAAAGTGAAAATTAAACATTTGATTCGTCTGAGAGGCTAAGCAGAGAACACAATTGTATGTGGAGTTCCTCAAGGCTCCATTCTGGTGCCTTTACTTTTTAAATGCTACAAATTTCATTTAACTCAGATTATGCTCCTGTTTTGTAAAACTTGTCCTATAATTAAGCTTTGTTAGCAGTTCTACATTTTGCAGCTAACACTAATGCAGTTAGCATTAAAATAGCTAGTATTCATTAGCGCCAATGAGTTATATAGGCTAGAAACGTTACGTTACCCTGCTATAATTTTATTCAAAATACATAAAAAGTGACTCCATATTGGACATGTCAGTAAACAACGAGACACGACTCAGCAGATACAGTAAAATAACCATAAAATGCTTAATTTTTCTCCGATTATACAAAAGAAAAAACTCTGTTCAGCACAAAAATACGACCCAGATCATGATATCAATGTTTTTGTACAACTTTTCTTTAAATAAATATGTTATATAGGAGACGTAATGCATACCTGATGCATGATTGTGATTTTATTCAAATCTACACACAAAGATTTACACAAACTGTTAGGCCCAATCAGAATTCTCCCCTTCTTTCATTTATCCCTCCAAACGGAGAGTTATGAAAAAATACTCTCATATCTCAGACGTCACTTTCGTCCAATGACGTCACCAATAATCGCCGGTCCGCTAGCGTTAGCGAGGAGCTTCCAGCGCTTGAATATACATAGTAACAGTGATTTTATTACTTTAAGAAAGTCACGCTGCAGCAAAAAGTCATTACTTACATTTGAGTGTAAACGTCTGAGCTTCAGAGGACATCCACGTGAAGAGAACCGCTTCTCAGCGTGACGAGGTTTACCCTCAGGACTCTGTATCCCTCTGCTTGGAGGAAAATTTAAAAAATAAGTTTTTTCGAACACGACTTCCACTTGAACTGTCCCTTCAAATGGAGGGGAAGGAAGGGAAGAATTAGATTGGGTCTAAGATTAACAGTGAGGCTCCTCGGTCCGTGAATACAAACAGACTACAACACGTGTCAAAGTCAAGGCCCGGGGGCCGGATCCGGCCCTCTGGGTAATTCTATCCGGCCCTCCAGATCATTTCATTTTATTCTTATTAATGACCCGATGTTATCTTGGGCTCATTTCTAGGTAGTTTAAATTTGACTAAATATATTTTTATGGAGAGTAAAATATTGAAAGTTATTTAAGTTGATTTATTCTGGAATAATATTCCTGCCTTTTTATTATTCAGAATTATGTTAAAAAGTTACAGTTTTAAAGTTTTAAACATTATTCTGCTAAGGTTTTTAGGTTATTTTGGATATTAGCTAACATTTGAGCACCATGCCAGCAGTTTTGGCTAATTTTGGCTAATAATTTGGCTAATTTTCAGTTTTTAAGCTATTTTAAAATTTAGCTATTTTTTCAGCTACATGATTGCTGTTTGGTTAACCTAAGTTTTTTTAATGGTAATTGGTATTTAGCTAATATTAGCTTCAGAGTTTTCAGCTATTTTCAGCGGCCAAATTCAGCTTTTTCACACTAGCATTATTGCAGGTAATGCTATATATCTAGTTCATAATTATGTTAAAAAGTTAAGTTATTAATGTTTTAAAAATGTAGTTTTAGATTGTTCAATAAATGTTTATCCTGTTCGACCTCAGGTGTGATTTGGATTTTGGCCTCTTGTGTGATTTGACAACCCTGAGCTACAAAATCAGCCTGAATGTTCCACATTGAGACTAAACTCACTCAGATCTCCCTAAAATGTTTTCTAGAACTTCTCCTTTATCAGCTGACAGTAATAATTTACTTGTAAAAAGTCACATTCTTGTTTTTCCAGATCTGTTTATTCAGTTTTAGCACAGCAGGAAATCGGCATCTGACCTTTCCAATATGGCGCCCAGCGTTGCATACGCAACGAGCTAGCTTAGTAACTCTAGCCTATACAGCTCATTGACTTTAGAAATTACGCTAAAGCTGTCTTTACTTTTGTATTTTTCTGCAATGATATATTTTGACATTTTCGCTTCTGCAGGAAACAAAACTTGAAAAACATAAATAACTTCAACGAGAGAAGAAAGATGACTCATCATATAAATGCAAATTAAAGGGATTGTGTGTATTAATGCAATGGAGCAAGAAATTAAATTCACCAAAATGAAAAAAAAATCTGTCCTACACATTGTCGCTGCACAACAATACAACAAAAAGAAGTAAAAACTGAGAAAAGTGTCGCTTTTGAATCGTCAACCTAAAGAAAATGTCTGCAGTCGGTTAAATAATCAGCGTTCAAAGGGAAGCAGAAGCTTCTCTCCTCCGTTCTTGGCACTAATCCATCGGCGTTCTGCTGACACATCTCTTGCTGTGAGTCTTCTCTGCCTTTGGAGCGGCAGCGTTCGCCGCCAGTCACTCGAGACCAAAAACAGGAACAAGAAAAGACCAACAAAAAAAGAAAAGCTGCCTCACTGGTGGATGAGAGCCAGCACAGAAATATCCCGAGCAGGAATAACACGCTGCCTATCTGTCTGCCTATTAGAGGCCGCTGCAGCCTTCTGCTATTACAGCAGCTTCATTTTGTTTTGGTTGACTCATGTACAGTGATATAAGTCTGTAAATATAGATCTATGCTTTGAGGTTCAGGTGGATTCAGTCGCTTCGTTATGTCGGATCAACAAGACACAAATCACTGGATGCAAACCGTAATCTACACCTTCGTCTACGCCGAATACTCAGTTTGTTAAAGCCATTTCTGCAGAGCAGGGTGAGTGTGGGAGTTGGAGCTTCCCTCAGCGGAGAACATTTTCATCCAGCTGCAAAAAAAAACAAAACCCAGCCAATAAAATCTGATAATCAGGATCTGTTTTTGCAGCTTAGCTGTTAGCCACTATCATCTGTCAAAAAGCAGCATTCTGTGTGAAGTGAATGCAGCTATAGTTAGGAACTGTAACCCTGCCATTCTGTAACTATGGAAACAATAATGAGGTCACTGTGCTATTTTAGCAGAGTTTACTTGGAGATCATTACTGACATTACCACATTTTCAGCTGAAGTTTGTGGAAGTTCAGTAAGACGGAGTCTCGATGGAAACCGAGAGAAACTGTGACACACCGAGTCGCATTAAGCCGAGAAGCTGCCGGCTATAACCTTGAGTGATCTCACACGGAGCTCATTAGTCACTGCAAACAGTTCAAAGCTGCGATCAGGCCTGTCAAAACCCGGGAAAAGGCAGTCCAAATATCCACTTTTTTCCTGCGCAGTGATTACATTTTGTTTGGCCTTCAATCTGTGGAGGAACTCTTCGCCTCCGATTTAGTTTGGGCGCTGAATTAAACATTTGTTTGGGGAGAGCGCGCTCTTCGGAGGAAGTGAGGGGGTCTGGAAAGGCGTCTGATGCTTCCTCCTAATGAACGACTTCCTCCCCGCGGTAAACGAAATGTTTGTGGCTGAGTGGAGGAGTCCGAGCGCCGCGTCAGTCAAGTTCACCGCGAAGCCTTCAATACCGGCGGAATATTGAGCACCAACAGAGCTGGAATCAAACTTTGATCAACAGGGAACACGTCTGAAGTGGATCAATGATTTAGGATCAAATAAAATCACATTTTGGAATGTAAGAAAAAATCCAAACAAATCTGGTCGTTCATCCTCAACAGTTCAAGACTCACTCCCATAGAAATGCAGTTTTTGATGTTTTTAATACGTTCTCCTTCTTCTGATGATGGACATTTATGAAGGTAATTAAAAATAAAATAGCATCTCTGAGTATTTTATTCAAATCGCTCCAAATAGATGTAAAAACTGCAGTTGGAAAAAGATCCTATTTGTTTAAAAAATAAGCTCCGCCCCTTTCTGATGCCGACAGACAGATCCATGAACGTCTGTTTTCCTCGTCTGAACTGAAAGCTGAAATCTCTGATACTGTTTGACATTTTTGTTGCACCAAACAATGAGTTATATAGACTAGAGTCGCTATGCTAGCTAACTGCATGCGCAAAGTTGTGGTATCAAACATGGAACTGGACGCAGTACTGGACGGGAATTTGGCGGCAGCTTTTATGATCCAGTTTGATCAAATACTCAACGATGATTCGTTTAATTCAATGATTCTTGTCAAACTTTTGCTATTTTTCATTTGTTTCATCTAATCATGAAGATAAATCCTCATTTATTCAGACAGAACCAGAACTATTTACTGGACAGACTTTTCCTGCATCCAGATTCCGACAGTCGTCACTCAGCTGGGATAGAGACGCGGCGCCGACGAAGGCGGCGGACGTCCGGGTCAGCGGCTGGGTCGGCTGAGTGACCCGGCCGTCTGATCCTGCACGGCCCATTTCCAGGACGGTTTTCTGAAGCAGTTTGACTGTGGAGGGAATTCCAGAGATAAACCTGCAGGGCGGGAAGCCGTCAGTCAGGAGGTGACGGGTTCTTACCGACCATTACAATCAGAATTTGGGTTTTTTGGTTTTTTTTGACTCCAGCGAACGGGAGAGAGGAAATTAAACCTAAATATTGTCAGTAGAGTGTTTTTAGAGAGTTTGAAGTAACAAATAAGAGAAAAACTAGAAGAAAGCAGGAGAATTAGAGACAACAAAACCATTAAGAGTAGACCATAGAAAGCATTTGTTCTGATTGGTTTTCCTCTGAATGATTTTAGAGCATTGGCTCCGCCCCTCAGATGATGTTGTTCTAAAATATCTATAAGTTCAGGTTAATAAACTGGCCTCAGAAATATTCCTAAAGACTCAGGTTAGATGGATGATGTATAGTAGTAAAGTAATTTTAACAAATTAATCTGATTTAATTCACAAATCAAGTTCAGTGATTCATAGATTGATTCTTACTTTTTAATTATAATATGTTTGTATTTTACTGGATGCATGAAAATTACAGTTTTATATATTAAATCACCATCATTTATACCTTTATTTACAACAGGAGATCAGAATCAACAAAAGTGATTAGATATACGATTTTTCCTGTCAATCTTCTGATTAAGTTCAAAAGTAACAAACAACATAAAAATATAATCAATGCTGTTAATTTAGCTACAACTCTTGAAAGTGTTTTCCAGTTTTTCCATCCTCAAAGTTTTGCAACACTTTAAAACATTACATTTCGTCGTGGAAACGGTATAAAAAGTTGTTTTTTTCCACGTCAGAATCGGTCACACGATCCCTTCACTCCTGTGCAGCGCAGAGTTTCTCCGCCTCAAAATCCACCGAACTATCACGATAATTATCTGTTTAGGAATTATGATAACCAAAAGAATGCAAACTCTGGAGCTAAACCTCTGGGGTTAAAGCTAGTTTGTCTTTTCAGAACTTATGTCAGTAAACAAAACTTCAAAACAAGCTTTACTTTGAAAACAGGAAGCTTCACCGACACTTTATTTTGAAAATTTGTTTACTTCCAGTTATAGTAGTGCTGCAAATTCAGATTATTTTTAGTTTACAAACTTAAAATCCAACATTATTCTGTATTCAAGAGCAACAAATACATCACAATCGCAATGCGATACGTGTCACAATACCTGATACTGTGATATGTATCATGATATACCCAAAAAGAATATTTACTTTTCTTTTAAAGAGTATGACGTTCACAGGTTTTATCATTAAAGGTGTTAATTAATTAAGGTCAAGGGTAAGCTAGCTCGGCTGCTAGCCGGCTATTTAATCCTGTGCAACAGAATGAAGACACACTATTTATATTTACAATAATCTTTTTATTTGTTTGTTTTTGATCATTTCAGTTCCGTTTGTTGTTGGAAGACAAAACAGACGTTTTACTTTTGGATTAAACCTTCATAGATAATAATAAAAACGTGTTACACAACATTTGAACTTATTGTCAGAATTATGTTTTAAATGTCTGACTTGACTCAGCTTCAAACTTCATGAAAAGTAATTAAAAACTTTTGAAAAAAAAACTTGATTTAATAACTGAATACATTAATATGATGAAATGTGTTTTGTTGTATTTGTTTACCAATCAGTGATTCAGATTTTTGTATGTCTGACCTTGTTGAGGTCAGGTTTTTCTCTTTTATTCACCTTGTAGATTCAGTTGGTTCTTCCTCTAATTATCTCTGCATGTTTGGACGGCGAGAGTTCATCCAAACTGACTACACTGCAGAACTCTGGAGACTCCGACGACAACTGGGTTTCATCAATCCTGGTATCAAAACCTTCAGCTAGTCCAGGATATTACTGGTATTTTTGGTATTTAGAAACTTTATAGTTTTTGAAATATTGAGCAAAATATGAAGGAAATTAATGAGAAAGTCTTCAAATTCGGTATTTTTAGGTATATTAACAAGAAACCTTTAAATATATCACTTTGCTGTTTTCATGTTTATAGTAATTTGGAGTTTAGCTTCTATTTTAGCAACATGCTAACTGTTTTGACTAATTTAGTTAATTGATTAATTTTAAGCTATTTTGGAGTTTAGTTTATATTTTTGCAACAAAACCTTTTTGGCTAATTTAGCATCTACTGGGGTTTTTTTTAGGCTTCTTTAGAGTTTAGCTTCTATTTTACCAACATGCTAACGTTTTTGGCTAATTTAGTTTATTGAGGAATTTCAGGCTATTTGGAGCTTAGCTAGTATTTAAGTAA
>NC_050519.1:1079967-1088135 GCF_002922805.2 Oryzias melastigma
TTATAGTAATTTGGAGTTTAGCTTCTATTTTAGCAACATGCTAACGTTTTTGGCTAATTTTGAGTTTAGCTAACATTTTAGCAGCATGCTAATGCCTTTAGCTAATTTGTTATATATTGGGGTTTTTTTAGACTACTTTAGAGTTTAGCTTCTACTTTAGCAACATGCTAACGTTTTTGACTTATTTAGTTTATTGAGGAATTTCAGGTTATTTGGAGCTTAGCTAGTATTTAAGTAATGGGCAAGTTTTTTCTTTTGGCTAATTTTTTGGAGTTTAGCTAACATTTTAGCAACATGCTAACGTTTTGGGCTAATTTGTTAACTACTGAGGTTTTTAGGCTAATTTAGTCTAGTTTCAGGCTATATGGAGCTTAGCTAGTATTTAAGCAATGAGTTAGTTTTTTGGGATAATTGGCATGTATTAGGGATTTTAAGCAATTTTACTACAAAATTTTTTGAAATTTAGGTAAACTTCACATCTCATTCACACACAGGCTCCAGCAGGTAGAATACTCTTCTGTTTAGTTTAGTTAGTGTTACAGAATCCACTAAAACGGTCAATAAAGTTATGATAATTTGGAGTTTTTCTTCCTGTCCAGTTAAATCTTTAAAATACTATTTGATGTCAGTTTATTTTTTAGCAGAGATAAACCAAAAGCTTTTGAGAATTGTTGATTACATCTTGCTGAACGTGCATGAATGTACCATTTGTTTCAGTAATAATGTTGACATTCTCAGTGAATCTTCGGCCTCCGTCTGTTTTGACTGTTAATGTGTTCCATGAAAAGGACTTCCTGTTGCAGCGATTCAAAGGTGCCGATTTCTGATTCATTGTGATGATTTAATTATTCATTAAACCAGCTGAATTACGGTTAATAATTTAGGAGACCGATTTTACAAGATTGGAGAGAATGCCCGGCTAATCTGAACAGGAACCAGGCTCCTCCTCCTCGCTGTCGAACGGTTCCTCCTCAGACGTCGTTATCGCAGTAATTAAATAAAAACAAGGATTTCTGACATCATTGTCATTCATACCATACACTACAGTTATGCATAATTCACCGGCGGGGAAAATAACACTTGAAGGAATGCCTTCCAAACACAGAGGGTTTTACTGGAGGAGCACACCTTGAATGTTGTGGCCCCGGTATGGGCTCTGTCTTTAACCGTTTGGACTCTGATAATGACACCAACACGCTGTGTTCAGCGGATCGAAAAGGAAGAGGAGATGAGGGAGAGGTAAGAGGGAGGCTTATCGCACAGTTAAGCTGCAGCTGCAGTTTCCATAACAACTACCTGCTAAAACCCGGCTCCCTCGACCATCATTAGAATAACATTTTTACTCGTCAAATAAGCATTAGAGGAATCTACATGAGCAATGAGATGGGAGTGACAGGGGTGGGGGGCGCCACTATCCGTGGAGGTGTGATTTGAAAGCCCGAGCAGAGAGCTTCTTTTTTCTGATCTGTAATTACAGGATGTAGTTCCTGAGGAAGGATGGCAGACATCCAGGGGTTTGTTGTGCAGCAGTTTAGCATCTGAAATCCTTTCCAGCCAGGCTCAACACGGGAGCGGGCTGATCAGAACTTCTTTCTTCCCAGCAGGAAACTCCAGGCGGGAAGCGTCTCTCCCATTCAGGCCTTCGTCTGATCAGCTTCACAGCCTCCACTCCAGGAGAGGATAATCAAGAGTTTAAAGGAAAAGTAAAGCGAGGGGAACACATTAAGTGTCGGCTGGTGCGGGTATCATTTAAAATCAGCGCTGATGGCTTCATTGCTGCCATGCTGTAACCTTGAGCGAGGGCTGGTGGGGCCCTGGTGACCACGCCGGGATGGGGAGAGGGATTGGCTCTCTTTGCATTCACATTCAGCTCAGCAGGCACCCGGGGGCTATAACCCTGAGAATCCGTATTAGGTGAGCCAAAGTCACCATTAATATAGAGCACTGGGCCATACTATAACCTTACACTTCACATCTCTGGGGTGTCCTGAACTGAGAAAAAAAAGAATGGTGCTTTCAAACAATCACTTGGGAGGACTTTCAAAAGTGACCTCTCACCAAAGTCAATCCGTTTGCTTTTCCTCCTTTTTTATTTTATTCATCTCTATCTCAAGCCCTCCATCCCCGTCAGCCTGCAGCTCCTCGCAGGAGATCCTCCGCTGCCCTGTGGCCTTTTCAACAGGACGGCGAAGAACCCGACAGGCTATCTTCATCGTGCACTCGAGTACCGAAGCGAGGGAAGCCGCGGCGCTCGCATTTCAAAAGCAGCTGCTCCTGCAGGCCCGATAAAGGACTCCTGGCTCGGCACATGTGGAAATAAACTGACAAATCCTGCAACCGCTGACCTTTGAAAAGTTATTTAATTATAAAACCACACAGGAACTGGAGTAGCTGCTTCTTAACCTGCCTGCAGTAAAAAAAATATACGATGACAGAAAATATTTTGTTAGAAAAAACAAACAGCAAAAAATGAGAAGAAATCACTTATTTTGGACTGGGTTATTAAAATGGATTTGAATCTATTTAATCTCAGCAGATCAATAATTGATTCATAAAAGTATATATCAATTTAGCACATAGAGCTAAAGTCTGCTAGCTTGATGCTAACGTATAATGGAATTTCCCATAGGATGGCTAATGCTAACCCTCAGTTAACCTTACTGACTAAATGAACATTTTAATATTAATTTTTTTAAATCTTTTAAGGAAATATTTTTAAAGTAACCATTTGTGGTATAAAATATCATTTTTTGCTCGTTCTTTCTTCTTCTTCTGAAATAAGGTGTAATATTATAGTACAATCGCCACCTAGTGGCCAAACTGAAACGTCCTCCAGGAGAAGCAGAACAATGTTTACAATGTTAATGTTCTGAACATTTTTGTTAGAACTTCTCCTTTAGAGAAAAAAATAAACGAGAAATCAGATCGTCAAAAGAATTTAAATTAGTGCAAACTAAGTGCAAAGACAGTCCTTCCTTCTTTAGAACACCACGTGTTTAAATGTCAGTAACGTTAGAGTTTAATGAATGAAAAACTAGATTTGTGAAAAAGAAAATCTCCTTTTGTAAAAGTAAATAATACAGTTCTTTAGATCTTCATTGTCCTAAATGTTTGGGTAACTATCGTGGTACAAGTGTGGCCGTGGCGGGTGATCCGTTACACCCCTACATCAGTGCAGCTTGTACTTCAGTGGGACTCATACTTGAGTGGGACTTATACTAAGGTGCAACATATACTCCTGTACTACTTATAATCCGGTGCGACTTATACTCCGGTGCAGCTCATACTTTGGTAAGACTTTGTGGTACATGTGTGGTCCGAAGCGTGGCCAGTGATCCATTACACCCCTACTTTGGTGTAGCTTACACTCAGGTGCGACTTATACTTTGGTGCAGTTTATGCTTTTGTGCGACTTATACTCCAGAAAATACGGTAATTGTTGAAAACAAAAGAAAATATTTCATTTTTCTTAAATTTTGTTGCTTTTTTTATACATATTCCTTATATTCCTACTTTTCTCATGTGTAACCTTCATTTTGATTTCTTCTTTTATTTTAATAAAAACAAACATTGTAGTTTCTAGTTTTAATTAATAAAAAGTTGGTCGCTGTATCATCTGCAGACTCAAACGTAGAGCGAGGTTAGGAAACCAGGCGAGTTGTTCAGCTCAAGGCTAATTTTGCTTCAGTATCTTTGTGTTCTCGTCGGTGAGGAAAGTTTCAGGGTAAAAATTTGGATGTTCCGGTGTTTTCCATGTAAGACCCAAATGTGGATTTACCCAAACACAAAGAGGTCGGGTTGCTGGAGGTTTGCACGCCTGAAAGTTTGCTTTAAATCGACAACATCCTGCTTCCACAAACATACTTTCCTTTAGACTCAGTCAAAGTTTGGCTCCTCGCGCCGGAAAAACAGCTAAATCTTTTAGAGTTTCTGGTCTTAGCAGATGGAGGAGGGAATGCGGGAAAAAGAAAACACCTTCGACATGTTTATTTTCCTCAGTAAAATCGAAGAGAACGTTTGTCCCACGGGAGGTGGGCGAGGAGAGCAGCCCTGCTTGTGAAAGGAAATGGTGGGTATGGATAACCGCGTGTTCAGAGAAAGCCTCGCAGTGCTGCCACAGAGATGTGATTTCCAGTAATTAAAGTAATGTATCAATCTGGATTTTACAATGACACCGTGGAGGGAAAACAAGCACTGACCATAAAGAGCCAACCTGAGCCGAGGAGGCGCTGGTCTCCTCCCACAGAAAACGAGTTCATCTCAGGATTAAGTCGACCGAACAGAAAGCAGATTTCATTCGTCGGGTTCTTCTCACGTGTGAGAGTGAAGCAAAAGCAGGACTTGGTGACGGTACGCAGACTCCGGTCGTACGTTACAGTACTCACATAAACACGTGAAGGTCGGCGCCGAGCCGCCATGAATACATGAATACATCAGGAAAGCACTGGACTGTGATGATGTGATGTACTGTCAATTATGCTTCAGTGTGAGAGAAACCGGGTTTGTTTGCTCTGGATTGGAAGGTTTCAAACGGGCAAATGTTGCGGCTGATTAATATTTGAACAGTTTAACCAGGTTTACCAACCCAACGACGGCTGGGAGGTTTGGTTTCAGACGCTGGGATGCTTTCAAACGTCATTCTGTCACCAGGATCTGATGAAGACCTCTGAATCTTCAGGAAAGTATCCATCAACATGTTTTAAAAAGCTGCTTTCAACATGAAGAATTCATTTAGAATAAATGTTCAATATTTGTTAAATTAAGGAAAATTTTGTATTTAACCCTTCTTAACTCTTGTGTTTTCCTAGTCATGTTTACATTGGAGGTGGGGGTCATCTGGAACCAACAAAATAGCACAAATCCAGTGAAAATGGTGTTTTTAACATGTTCTTGGGATATTTTTCGGAGGTCACACAGAAAGAAAATGAAGCTTAAAATAACATTTCGGACTATTTCTTTATTCAAATTGCTGTAAATCAGGAACAGATGAGAAAACGTCATTTGAAAAAGTTCGTATTTGTGATGTCGAAAATACGCTGGGCGGAGCCAAAAGCTGCTCCGCCCCATTCTGATGCGTCCTTGCAGACGAATAGGTCCATGAACGTCTTTGTTTTCCTCGTCTGAGCTGGAATTCGGTTTCATCTGGAAACTGTACGGCCGGATAGCTCCGATATTATCGTTTTTGCTGCTCCGCTAATGTTAGGTTGGGGTTATGAGGGGCTGTAAGCTAGCAGCTAGTTCCTGATGAACTCCTGTCGCTCTGCAGAAACTATGTCCCAGAAAACAACATTTTATTTATTTATTTAGGCTAAAAATGACATTATCATTAAAAGACCACTAGGAACATTTTCAAAATAAATCAAAATATGATTGAAGTGTGAGTTTAAATTTTACCAGCCTGGTTCAGGAATATAAAGTTAAAGTTTTATTTGTTGTCACACATCTGGATGTGGGTAGTAAGTTCTCAGCAGTTGATCCATCCCCAGGGGGGAGCGGTGAGCTGCAGACACCACCGTACTCGAGACTCATTATGTGCCTTGACTCAAATTTATAAATAACCCCTCGACCTATCCCATTCCCGACCCCTACAGCTCCTCCCTACCCTGAAACTGGAGGGGTGTTTGGAGGGGTGGGGTGTCTGGAATAGATCGTTAGAGGTTATCTCTCACAAACAGCTATCATGTAGATGAAATATTGGCTACACTCAAAAAAAGGCTAAAAGAATCTTAGTAAATATAGTCCAAAAAAGCTAGCAGAATGCTAATTTTAAAAATTTTAAAACTGTAACTTTTTAAAAGACAGGAATATTATTCCAGAATAAATCAACTTAAACCTTAAATAACTTTCAGTATTTTACCCTTTATAAAAACATTTATTTTTAAAATTATGTAGGTTAAAAATAAGGACAAGATAACATCGGGTCATTAATGACAATAAAATACAATGATCTGGAGGGCCGGATAGAATTACCTGGAGGGCCGGATAGAATTACCTGGAGGGCCGGATCCGGCCCCCGGGCCTTGAGTTTGACGCTTGCCCAGTAAAGCCATAAGAAATGTTTTGACCTTTGATGATGAATAAACTTAAAGATGGTGAAAGAGAAGTGGTTTTATTGTCCTGATGGACTGTAGCAAACCCAGGAGACAACATCTAAAGAGAAAATAACGTGGAAGTAAACAAATCCCAACAGCTGTCAGGTTTCTGTCACTTTGGTTTCTCCTCTTTAAGGTCTTCAGTCACACAGAAGAACACGAGAATAGAGCAGCTTTGAGAGAATTCAGCAATCACAATCCGACCAATCGCCTCCTTCTTGGCCCCACTAGGCATTCTGGGTAGTGTAGTCTCACAGCAGTATCAGTGATGCAGTCTGCCTGGTGTATGAAAGCAGACCGTTCATTAGACGAGAAAAATAAAAAACATCTTCTGTGTTTAACTTTTAAGTTGCCCAGGTTGATTCCTACACAGTCAAAGTCAGAGCCGGAGGAGCTGCTTCCTCTGAAGAAACGCCGACCTTGAACTCCGGAATGCCGTGTTTGTAGTCCGGGTTTGTCTCTTCTGCATCGCTGTGGAAACTCTGCACACCAGCTGTCGACAGGCCAGTTAAACAACACTCAGAGAAGTCCCGCTGCTGTTAAAACCGCTGTTGCGTTCCCCGACTTCTGAAACGCCGGATTCAATTATACTGTCAGCAGGAGAGCCAAACCATTTTCTGGAATTTGCCCTGCGTCTTTATTGATGGTAAAAATTGGAATCCAGCTCCCTTAAAATACAAATTCCAATAAAACAGATAAAATATTTAAATGTGAAGAAACCAGACCTCCATATAATAAATGTCTCACTGATTGTTGTGATTTCCTCATGAAAAGACCAACAGGTCTCACAAAGACAAAACTCTTTGTTGCAATAAAACATTTGCAAATTAATACGTATTCCAGTTTTCAATTTTCTGTTCTGCTGCTCTTTTTTTTTTTAAAGAGCAGTTTTAATGGAAAAGCCTCAAAGTTGTTTGTATTTTTCCTTCATCACAAACACAACAAACGGCCGTGCAGAGCGACAAACATCAGAGTTTATTCCAGCTCACATTTATCGTCTTCTACGAATGAATCCTCAAACGCCGCGCCGCCGTCACGGAGGGAAGACCTTCACTGGACTCAGAGGTTTGTTGAGCCGACGCAACAGGTGAGGACTTCTAAATAACCACGATGACGTTTGACGGAGGATGAG
The DNA here is from genome assembly GCF_002922805.2 of Oryzias melastigma. NCBI lineage: Eukaryota > Metazoa > Chordata > Actinopteri > Beloniformes > Adrianichthyidae > Oryzias > Oryzias melastigma. The sequence continues at coordinate 1,087,192 of NC_050519.1, forward strand.
GTGTGGGTGGGAGGAGCTCTTCTGTTTTCTGTGCATGACATCTGAAGACCAGAAACATCAAACCAAGCTTGGTTAAAGACGAGCTCTATAATCCAAACCAGTCCAGAAATAAATAAAGAGAATACAACAAACCCAGATTAAATTTTCAGGAATCGCCTGAATAAATAAAAGCAGATTGTATCAAAGGGTTCTGGGTGAAATGTACCCACTGAGCAACAATGGTCAGATTTAGGCAGAAAGGAAACATTGATGGGAACTAAATTCATTTAACATAAACTAACTCTTAAAGACGTCCAACCAACCCTGGTTTCAAGATCTACAGACAAACATCCAACTAACAAGAACACATCATCTGCATACATGTGTAACTGTAGTGTCCTCCAGAGTTTAGAGTAATTCTGTGGTTCTTGTTCCGGCCTCTTGATCGAGTCATGTTTGTAGAAAAAGAAATGGTCCTAAAGTATGTTTTTGGATGGACGAATGGATGGACGGACGGATGGATGGATGGATGGAATAATGAATTAAGGAGGTAGACCCCTGGTTGGTGGCTGCTGGAATCACCAGCTGCTCTGACTGGACGACATGTGAATTCTCCGGACGGCGGTCGTGTATATCAAGTACCGCCCAGTAGTGTAGAGGTATATATAAAGTGGGTATTTACTGCATGTCTGATGGCCTCTTGATTCCCACCGTCTGCATTCACGACGTCATCAAGGAATTTCAAAACAAATCAGCCGGCAGCATGAAGTCTTCAAGATTCTGTAGGTGGCGCCCCATCCTGCAGTGACAGTTGTGTTTGTGACCGTAGCCTTTAGTGGACTAAAGCCACGATTCCATTGAGCGGTCTGGTCCGGTGTTTTAGGCGTTTCTATTGTAAAATGGACCCATTAACCCTTTGACTACCCCAACAAAGAAAAAAAAAATAGAAACACCAACAAATAGGT
>NC_050519.1:1088364-1096171 GCF_002922805.2 Oryzias melastigma
ATGTTCTGGGTACTAATTGATTCACACCAGTTACTATCTTTTGAGCGTTCATTACTAACCAGAATTCTTTTTTTATGATTTAAATTTTCAGAAAAAAATACATTTTTCATTTTTTCCCTCAAATTCTCTTTAGAGGGATGAACACGATCAACATTTTAAAACATGTTTTCTAAATGTTTCCCACCATTCAGTGTAACAGGCAGTTAAAGGGTTAACAGAACCGACCTCTTTGGGTGCAGGTCCATTAAAACATGAAACCGAACGGTTGGGGCGGAGCCACTGTAGTGACCCGCTGATTGGTAGAAAGTGATGATGAGATTAGAAAGCACCGATATAGCGCTAATTTAATGAAGCTAACGTTTCTACCGTTGATAAACATTTGGGTTTTCGGCATTTCCTGTGAACTCTTTGGGTCATAAATCTATAATGAAAGTGCCTGAAAACAACAGCAAGGCCCGGTCGGCAACTGGAAACATTCCACGCCATCCTTGGCCACGGCGGGATACAGGGCGAACTAGTGGTCTACGCCACGGAAAACAAACGAAACTGGAAGTGAAGCTCAACTGAGTGGAAACGCTAATGAACTGGACCGTACCGGACTGGACTGATTTAAAAAGGTTTGGGTCAAATTTAGGTAGAGAGGGTGTCCGAGCCCCGTTCGTCGGGTCGGATGAGTCCAGGTTCTGACAGTCCGGGTCAGACTGCCTGCTATTGGAGAGGTAAAGCCAACCACAGTGTGGAAACGATTATCTTTATTTTCTTCCAAACATCTAGCAACATTTTCTGCTTTAACATACATTTATCAGCTGTGGGAGATGTTCTTTGATATTTGGAAACAGTTTGGTTTCATTTTTATGTATGACTCACTAAAAAACTATAACCTGTCAACAAATAAACTCAAGGTCAAACTTGGGTGAATGCTGAGACGTAAAGCGTCTTGGTGAGCTCTGGTTTATTAAAATCCTTCCTCTGACATCTCAGCAGGACCTGCATCTGCAGGATGCTGAAGATGAAAAGCAGTTATTGTAGTTCATAACTTCACACGGAGCTGATTTATGGGCATTTCCCGCCTTTCCGTTTGTGCCGCTCTAAAATCCGGAGCAAAGCACCGGACTTTATGACTTCATGACTGTACGCACATCATTCCTGGTTGGAACAGCAGCAGACAGATGTTGAAAAAAGACCCCCCCCCCCCCGATGGTGGACACGCTTTCATTAAAGGTGAGGCGGCCCCTTTGGCGCCTGTTGCCCTGATTTGATCTCAAGTTCAATTTGATTTCTGTCTGGCTGTCATTGGTTTAACACTGACCAGTCCGGTGGGGGGGACCAATGAAGTTAGTAATTCATCTCAGAAAAGGGCAGCGTCAGAGCCAGCTCGCTAAATATAATGTGCAGCCACCAATTCATGGGATCTGGAAGCAGCCACCACTCACCTCTGACCTTTGTGAAATGAGCAACCTTTGCGGGGTGACCTGTTTGAATCCCTCACCACCTGAACTGTGACTGTTCCTTCTGGAGGAGGTTTGGTGTCACTGCTGGCGGTTCGACTTCATCCGTCTTGGAGGAGCGGCTCAGGTTTGTGTTTTTTCTTTAACTGTATCTGACAGGAATCCCACTGGCAAATGGTGTTAGCAAGGGTCAAAGAATCGGGCCGGTCTGTCAAAACAAGTCCCAGATCAAACCGCCGCCCTCCTCCCGCCCGAGGGCTGGGGCGGGAGGAGCCGGGAGATGGAGGCTTGATTATAATGATTGGCACCTGCGAGAGGTCTGGGCCGAGAGCACGGACCATATCAAAGAGGATCAGCCGGGGCGCGCGCTGACCTCTCTGTTATTAGGGCTGGAATGAAACGGCTCTGCAGCCTTTCAAGAAATCACTTAACCAGTCAGAGCTGAGCCAAAACACGCCGCACGAACACGCCCACCTGACGACACGGGAACGCCGTGTGACGTCATGACCAGAGAGGGAGGAGTTAATTCAACTTAGAAATGTAAAGAGTGAAGAAAAGATGGAACAGAAAAATACTAAATGAAGGAGACAGAGTCTCACTGACAACATGAAACTGATTGATTGGATTGATTGATTCGGTTGATTGATTAATTGGATTGATTTGACTAATTGATGGATTAATTGGAATGTTTAGAGTGATTGATTGATTGATGGATTGGTTTAATTGGATGATTGGTTGAATTGATTTGATTCATGTAATTAGTGGATGGATTGATTGGATTGATTGATTGATTGATTGATCAATTGATTGGATTGAATGATGGATTGGTTTGATTAGATGATTGATTGGATGGATTTATTGATGGGTTGATTAATGGATTGATATTAGAGCTGTCAGGCGATTAAAAATTTTAATCGCGATTAATCGCATTGTCCAGAGTTAACTCGCGAATAATCGCAAATTTACATTTGGCCTTTTTTTAAGGAAAAAAAATGTGTGCTTCGTGGAATTTAGTAGTTCTACATTATTATGAAAACAAGAATGACAAAATTAATAGTTTTCATTAGAAATACTTTATTTTGTAACATTGTATTGAGATAAACTTTCTTAACAATAAAAGGCTGTAACATAAAATGCCTAACAAAAGCCCAAGTGCAAGTGAAGGGCATTTTAAATTCAAAACTTCAATCAACGTTCAGTAAAATAAAATAAAAAACATCAAAAATAAAATTTCCATAACACTTTCATGTTCATTTTTTGTCAGGACCAAATCTTTTCCTCCTCTGCTGAACTACAGTAATAAATGAAATAGAGATTTATCATTTCCAATTAACTTTTGTTTTTTAAAACATTAAAGACTGAGAAAAGCGGGATACTCTGTGGATAGTTTGACAGTCTGTTACTGCCGCCGCGTTCTCTGGCTGCAGCTCGATGCAGCGACGTGTCCAGCGGAGCTCACGGATGAATATGCCGGCAGACAGACCGCTATGCTGGGGTTGGATCACGCTTAAACCTCCAGAACTTTTAAAACGTCCCCCGGTGAGCTTGCTGTCCGGAACGTCCGCAGCTCTCGGGACGCGGCGCCGGTACCACCAGACGTGGTACTGGACGCGAACCGGAGAAGAGTTAGAGTGCAGGAGCTCTCTAATTGATATTAATCGATCCATTAAACGATGGATTGATTCGATTGATTGATTGATTGATTGATTTGATTGATTTGATTGATTTGATTGATTTGATTGATTTGATTGATTTGATTGATTTGATTGATTGGATTGATTTGATTGATAGGATTGATTGGTTTGATTGGTTTGATTGGATGATTGGTTGAATGGACTGATTGATAGATTTATTGGTTGATTTGATTAATTTGATTGATTAGATGGATTTATTGATGGGTTGATTAATGGATTGATATCAATTGATCCACTGATTGATAGATTGATTACAAAATAACACTTTTTTCAAACTCATTACATAATTGACATGCACTGATTAAAAAACAACAACAAAGATGTGTTTACGTTACATTTGATTTATTAAATATAGTAATTATTAACTAGAGTTTAATACAGTTTGATTGCTTAAAAATTAGTGGGAAGAATCAAACTAATACAATCAAACCCCGACATAATCCATTCATTTGATAGTTTTGTATAGTTTTCGTGATCCAGTTCTGATCAGATCAAGTCCAATATTTTGAAAAAAACAAAAGAGGTTTTTAGATTTTGTTCCAGCAAAATAAATTTCTCATTTTATTGTTTTTAAAGAAGCGTTTTTATTGTCATTTTGGTCTAAATAACCTTCAGTCTTCATTAATCTGATCCTCATTCGTTGGTTTGAAAGTGAAGCTCGACAGAAACTTGAAATTCACAAATTTATATCTGTTTAAATAAACTCAATCAGAATCAAACAAACAGCTGAAAAATAAAAAATACATAAAGTTTGAATTTATCTGAAGAGATTTAATCAAATGCAGCTTTAGGCTTTGATGACCTTTATAAAAGAATACAGGACAGAAAAATGTAAATAACTTGTTTACTGTAAAACAAATGATACTTTTTACTTTTATTTGATAATCTGAGATGTTTTAATTTTCTTTCTAAAAGCTGGATTTGTATTTATTTGGATACTGAGCAGAAAGTAAAGCCGTCTGCATAGTTTCAAACATTCGTGTGAAATAGGTGTTCTGTTCTTAAATATCTATTATCAAAATATTTATCATAAAATCGCTCCCATTTTGATTTTTTGGTGTTTTAATTTTAATTATACAGTTTTTAGCCTTCTTGAATATAGTTTTTGTGCATAGCGCAGTTCCGCCCCACTTCCCATCACCCATCTATTTACACTCTCTCCTATTAGCTTACAGCCCCTCACAACCACAAACTAATATTAGTGGTGCAACAAAAAATAGTAGCAATATTGTTTCTATCCAGCTTACAGTTTTACTCCAGATTCCAGGTCAGACGAGGAAAACAAAGATGTTCATGGATAGGGCTGTGGATCATCACTTAGGTGGCGATCCGATTCGATTCACGAAACAAGAGCAACGATTCATGAGTTGAACCACGATTCTTACTTTTTATTATAATGTTTATTGCTATGTGTATGTCTAATTACTAGATGGATGAAAATTGAGATTATTTTTATTTAATCATCATTTATACATTAGAACAGGAGATCAACTAAACTGATAAAAAAACACAAAGATTTAGATAAAAACACATTTTTTTTGTCGTTTTAAAGTTTTTTATTTTTCAATCTTCTGGTTCAGCAGTAAAACAACATAAAAATGATAAAAAAAAATCACTGCTGTTTTGGGTGATTTAACAACAAAACCTGAAAATGTTCTTTATCCTCAAAGTTCTTCAATATTTTACGTTCTAAGCATCACATATTGCTACAGAGCTCCTATGAAAAGTCTTTTTTTCGCAACAGAATCAGCTGATTCACGTTGATTACATCCACCTTTCAGCAGCGCGAGGCTGTTTCTTCAGAATAAGATGGAGTTTCGTTAATTACGTCAAATGTTGAAGAGTTATCATAACTAAAAGAATGTAAACACTGGAGCTAAAGCTCCGATGTTAAAGCTAATTCATTGTTTCAGAAGTTATGTCTGTGAGCGGAACTTCAGTCTCAGTTTCTGAACAGAAAAAAGCTCTCGCTAGTTTTACTTTGAAAACCGGAAGCTTCACCGTCACAAAGATGTGTTTACTTCCTGTGGCAGTACGGCGGCTCTTTCGCCTTTATTTTAGTTCATAAACTTAAAATCCGACATTAATCTGCATTTCAGAGCAAAAATACATCGTCCCCAATTGATATTTTGATAATCTTTTGCTACAATTTACTACATTTATAAAGATCGCGAATCAGCGATCATGGACGTTGCGAATATCCGTACTCGAAATTCTGGGAACAGATCGCGATTTCCCGAGCACCCGGATACTCGTTACAGCCTTATTCATGGATCTATTGGTCTGCATCAGAATGTCACAAATAAAGTTTCAAACGTCATTTTTTTATCTGTTCACAATGATTTGAAAAAAAAAAAACAATTCAACAAAAACCCAAATAAAACAGTTTCCATCAGAGTGGGTCTCTGAGAACCGAGAATTTCACAAACTTTTATGTTGCGGTCACAACAAAACTTCACTAAAGTTTAGATTTTTTTTCCCAGCAGATGGAATTCACTTTGAGATTCAACCAAACGCTGAGAAGAAGAAATCTTCATCTAGGAAGGATTTCTGTCAACTTATGGGCAGAACGTTTGTCCAAATGGTGCAGATGTCCGGAGCTGAGAGGAAAAAAACTTTATTGATTCTCCAAATGAATTTGTTTTTCCAAAGACATTTTATTGGCCAAATTTAGGGTCTTAATTTAGAACAGTTTAAGTCCTAAATATGTTCTTTACGGCGAACTAAAGCTGCCAAGCAGAAGTCTGGCTTCCACTGGAGAAAACTTTATTTTTGGGGATTTTGTTCTTTAATTTTGCCAACTTTGTTCATAGAAGTTTATTTTTTTAGAGCAGCAGCGTTTCCTGGAAGAGGCTCCGTCGTCCGGACGACCGGCGCTCCGTTTGTGACAAATGCTTCCTGTCGCTCTGCATCTCGGCTGCATTTCCGGCGCTCATCTCTGCAGCCGCAGCCTCATTTGTTGTGCCTCCACGTCGGCGCAGCTCGCCGTCCCCTTGAGGGAGCGCTTCACTCATGACTTCCACTGGCGTCTCGGCGGTCCTCTGCCCTTTGCACAAACATATTGATCATTTCTGCCTCCTCCCTCGTCACCTTTTCTGTCCTGGACTAAAAAGACATTTTCACAACCGATTCGTGTCACCAGTGACCATGTGCGTCTTCTCTCCTCTGACCCCCTCGCTTCCCGTCTGTTTCATCAAAACTCCACCCACTCAGAGAGCGCTGAACCACCGCCATGCTTCACGATTGGCTCATAAAAACATGGAAGCCTCTGGACGTTCAGAGGAGTCAATAAAGAGAAATTACAGCTCAAACAAACAGCTGTTCGTGTTGAAGGAAGAGGCTGCACTCTTCTTATCGAGACGCACAATAACCAGCCGGAAGGTCGGCGCAAAGACACGTTTGGAGAGGCAGACGAAGCGGGAATGATGTCCGATCGGTGGAGCGCACGGCGATGCCTCTGTGAGCGAGTGAAGTGTCTCAATCAAAGGCGTGCAGAGGCGGGGTCGCCTGATGGCCACCGCCGTCTGTTCCCGAGCGTACTTAACCCTGAATGAGTGGCTAATGAAGGGAGTCATCCAGAGCAGATTGCCCTAACTGATTTAAATGGGCATCCACTCACAGATGCATGGCTAAGCAGGCCAGCGCTGAGGCCAAAGGTGCCATTAAGGTGATGGGACATGCCTCAAAAACATCCACACAGGTGAGGGGGGCGATAGCGAAGGACAACCATTAAAGGCCCAAAATTGGGTCCGTGTCCAGCAGGATGTTAAAGAGGAGGAAAAACATTCAGGAAGAAACCGGACAACATATTAAATCTGATGGCGCTGTAACGAAAAGCGAGTGGTGATAATAATAAGCTCTGATGGGGCGCTCTTATGGCCCATCGATTTCCAATAGCTGAGATCATAGAAAGCTGGGGGGGTAATTACACTGTGCAAGCAGAGGTCGTCCTGAGCAAATATCATTATCATCAGATTAGAATGAAGGGCTGGAGTGGGTGGAGCGCACGTGGGTGAAGGAGACCCAGAGGAGACGCTCCCCGCCACACATCCTGACCCTTCATCTGTCTCAATGTCTCCCCGCCTGGCTCGCAGCTCCGCGGGTCAGCCCTACATCACGCTGACACAAACAAGAGGGGGGGTCAGCGCCGTTCATCAGGGGGAGACGAGCCGCAGGATGAGAGCCATGCCTCACCCCCCCAGCACGTAAACAGGCGGCGTCCGGCGGGAAGGCGTCTCGATCTCCGGAGGAACGTCGGGTTTTTTGAATCGATCGGTTTGGTTTGTGGCTCTCAGGATGGTGAGGAGGTCTCACCAATCCTGGGGACTTTAGTCCTCAAACTTAGAAAAATGTTCCCATGCTGTCAGGGTCCCCGCCTCTGATGTCACATCGACCACCATGGAAGATAAAAGGAAGTCATCCGATCATGTGAGGACATCCTCGGTTGGTCATGGAGTCACAGGCAAAAACATCAACGTAACTGAGGGAAGATCTGGATCCAGGCTCATTGATTGAGCTGGAATAGAAGGACACTTTTTAGAACGTTAATAATCTCCTGACAGGGAAAAGATCTTAATCTATAGATCTGTAGAGATTATATATATATATATATATATTAACAGGGATGTCCTGCTGCTTAAGAGCTGACCCGGAAATGGTAGAAAA